>NC_091821.1:233600992-233673492 GCF_038994185.2 Dermacentor albipictus
CCGAGGCCCAGGTATCTCAGGAAGCTCAAGTAGTTCGGCGGCTTGTTCGGATAGCTTTGATGTTTGGGTTACCTGAAATTCTTGACCCGATACCGTCGGCTGGGGCTGTCCCGTTTTTCTCGGTGCTCTCGCCGTCCTCCTCCGCACGTGGTGCAAACGCGAGCTGAAACTGGGCCTTGTATCCGCGTCGTATACATGGCGCGGTCAGCCTTCGCCTGACGCGCCGCCCCGGGCGAGGAAGGTCGCGCTGTGCCGCAACACGCCTTGAAAGGAACGACGCATCGCGTAATTACGCGCGCGGGCATTGCAGTTTGCGCTGCGGGGACGACCAAAGCGGATGGCTCCAATTCCATACTGTGCGTGTTGTCAGGATTGGGGGCTCAATCCCATCGTCCGTGGTCCTTTGCCAAGATTGGAGTACGGCATGAATTCGAAGGTAGCTGGCCCATGCCGTCGTCCAACTTATTTACGCTGAGATCGTTGATGAAGTGAAGAACTGTTTCTCATCGAGAACGAGGAAAAAGGGTTTATTTACAGAAATTAAATCAGTCTAACATGACTGCTTGAGAAAAAGAGTAACAGTCCAACATGACTGCTCAAGAGAAGTGTCCTCAGCATTCGCACAACCACAGTTTTTATACACTCGATCCGCCGGTCCTACGACGCGGCGACTGTTCGTTTACTCATCACCAACGCGCCGCTGCTCTGCAGACCAGTTTACGTACACAAAGGCAACCGCGCTCTGATGTCCGACGACGACGTTGTCAGGGTGCCGTTCCGGGAACTATCGACGCCGATCGAGGGTCGCTCGTTGTTCCGTGCCACGCCAAAACGTGAGACGCACCAAAATACGTCGTCCCCACGGCAGTTTGTCCCTGCGTGTCAAATCAGCTCCGCGTTGGGGAACTCCGGAATCATTGTTCACGCACCGAACCAGTTCCGTCACAATGTCGAGGGGGCTGGAGGAAGGCGGCGGATTCCAGCGCAAAGGTCGCTTCTTTGAACGCCTCGCAGCTGCAGCGACGGAGAGGGAGAGGTGCGCGTCTTGCACCCCTTTTCGTAATCGGGTGGCAAGGTGGCAATCCTGCTCAGCGGCTCGCCATTCTTGACAGTGTGTATACCCGCTGCTTCCTACCCCTTCGCAGGCTCGCGTCGTTTCCAACTGTGCGCTGTGGTGTTTTCCTGCCCGTCTAGAGGCGCCCTGTTGCTTCCGGTCCGGGGCGCGGCAGCTGTTGCTGCTCTCTTTGCGCTTCGCTGCTCGAGCTTACGGAAGCTCCTTAAGCGAATTAAAACCCATTTCCCGATTGCCCTTAATCTTTCAAATGACACGATGGCGCCCTCGACTCCCTCTTCCGCGTCAGGACTTGCCTGCTATGAGCTGTCGTCGCCAAGTGCGATGCCAGCTCCCAAGAGAAGCCCCCCCCCCCCCCCCTGTTGCCAGGCCTTTTGACACGCTTTTCTTTTTTTCGTTCTTCCGCCTCAATGCGCTAGCTTTCTCTCTCTTTTATTCTTTTTTTTTCTGCATCACCCAGCATCTGCTAGTACGACAACGCCGAACATCGTAGTCCGCTTGATACCGATCGTGCTTTCCAACATATGAATCATCTTGGCATCACGCATTTTGTGCATACAATGACATATGTCTTAAGATACTCTATAGTGTGTCCGTTACCTAGCGAGACCTTCTTAACAGCTTTGCGTGTGTGTTCGTACCCGTTATGGGTCACCTCATTTCCCAGCTCTCACCCATATTGCAGTATATACTGTATGACTTTGGCCACACTATTACCTCCAGTTCGAAAAAGTCAGCATTTTTGTCCCACGGGTCATTTTTCATCACCGAAATCTCAGGTTTGTATAGCAGAGTACGTTTCGTCTGCTGTAAAATTTTTCAGCTACCTTTCTCTCTAGCAGTCGTAACGCATGCCCTCCAGAGGCTGCGGTGGAGAACACAAAAATTATATAATACATTAACTAATTAAATAATTAATTATAATTTAGTGCCGACGCTCTGGTATGCTCTGCGGCGTACTCGAGTATTTTTGTTTCGTTGAAAAATTCTTTTTAACGTTGTGACGAACCAAACGTCACTGATGGTACTTTGCGCGAGCGCTGTCGCCCTGGCTGACGCGTCCACACGTTTTGAAGTCGGTTGTGTCTCGCGTGCCACACACAATTCTAAATGCAAGGCAGGCACTGAATAAAGAATACAAACGCGAGAGCTATGAATTAGCTAACCGCTTTACTATGCGGAAAAGCTGGAAGGAGCAAAAGCGTGCGACTACATGTATGTAGCCTGAATGTAAGTTTAAAATGGAGAAGAAAAAAATAAGAAGAAGAAGAAGAAGAAGAGAGAGAGAGAGAGAGAGAGAGAGAGAGAGAGGGGGGGGGGGGGGGGTTGTAGTGTTATTTGCTTCCTGCATCCTTTAATGCCATTTTGAACAAATAGGGAATGTTCAGCCGTCTTCACTGATGCCATGTCTGTTTGGTTTTCTTCAGTGGCATTCGGGGAGAACAAAAAGAGGCTGTTCGCTCCCTCCGTCTCGATTCATTTGGGAATCCCTCTTCATTGTAGTATACTGGTGGCAGCCGATCCTTTCCGGGTCCCGTCTGCGGAACAGCGAGCTTTAAAGCGTCCCGGCCTTCGGCTGTATAAGTTCGCCCTCGAGTCACTGGGCGGCGAAAGCACGCGCCTTGGAAGCCCCGGAGGCAGTGTAGTAGTGGTGGTATTCGCACGCGCGGCCCCACAGAACGAGCGTGGCTGAGAGAGGGGGCACGGAGGGCGAGTGCGTTAATTTATGCACCCGGCCCTGTGTCTGCCGTCGCTGCGCTCGGCTCGTTGCGGCCGCTCTTGCATGTAAAGCGGCAGTGGCATCCGCCGCCTTCGGCGCCCTCCCGACGCTTCTGTATAGCTCGCCGCTTTCCAACTCGAGCGCAGAGTTAATTTAGACGGGCACGGCGCAGCGGCTCGCCCAAGGAACACGGCGGCGTCGATACGCGGATGCATCGGCTCGGATAGAAGCGGGACCGACGTGACGGCAGCGGTGCGTCCAGGAAGAAGTTGCGTACAGCTCGTTGTTGTTGTGCGCTCACGAAAGGGCGCCTGTTTGGTACTGGAGAATCGCTGTCTTCAGAGCACGAAGGCGCGGGTTCGATTCCTAGTCGCGGCGACCGCATTCCCTTGTGGGACGAAGCGCAAGAACGATTGTGGATCACCCTTTTGTACGAACGTTAGATAACCCGGCGGGGTGAAAGTTGACGCGGAGCCCTCCGCTACGCAGAGTCCTTGCAGGTTTGGGTAGCTAAGCACCCCCCATCGGTTGTGACAAATTTCTCCTCTGCAGCGAGAAGTTCCAGCCTGCGCGTAATAAACTAGTCGCGCGATATTTGTGAGGTCGCACAGATTTCATCGCTGGTCGGAGCCAGCGAGCGTAAGGAGTAAACGAGCGTAAGCACTATACAAGCACTCGTGGAACTTTTTTCTTGCTTTGCGAAATTACGTACTTGCTGACATTTCGCGGACATTAGTCGAACCTGTTAAATATCACACGTGCCAAAACAGCGATCTGATTATGAGACACGCCGTAGTGGGGGATTCTGGATTAATTTCGACCACTTGGTGCTCCTCAACGTGTGCCCGACGCACGGCGCGCGGGCTTTCCTGCATTTCACCCCCATGGAAATGCGGGCCGGGGTATGCTCGGTCCCGTGCCCTCGGGCTTAGAAGCGCCACGCCATATAACCACTACGCGACCACCGCGGCTAGTGGAACCCGTCGATGGTCGAAACAATTTGAAATGTGTTCTCTATAGTGGCCGTCTATGCTCGGCGCATTTTCCTCTCCTTTCACTTAACTGGTACTTTGACACGTATTTTCTCGAGATATACGCTCTTTCTGTCCATCAAATTTACGATATGAATGATGGTGTACGTAGCTGCGGTGTTCAGCACTGAAACCATAAATCTCCACCTTTTTCCTTTCCTCCTTTTACCTTTCCTTTCCTTTTTCCTCCACCTTTTAATTTTCTAAGAAGCTTCTTGCGCCGCTCATAGACGATGTGCATACATATAGTGCACCACTGCCTGCAGTGGCGGCCGCAAGGCTGTGGTATGCATTTTATTCTCCTTTGCTAAACACCTGCTTTCGGTGTTTCAAATGGCGCGTGGATGACCACAGATTTCCACCTGGCTGCTGTGCGCGGTTATTGTACATCCAACCAGCTGCTCGCGGTGTACGCTATATATATATATATATATATATACACGTCTTGCACGAGAATATACACGAGGATGGTCGTTTCCCTCTTCTTTTTTGATCGACCGGAAGAGGCTTGCGTCCCGCGAAGCTGCCTGTCCGTTTTGGCAATGAAAATTTGAGAAGCCTGCTGCCTCAGTGCCGCTTGAGATCACGTTAAGAATGCAAAATCGGAGCTTGTCTTTATCTTCTTTTTTCTTGTCTTTACTCCCTCCCCATTTTTCTTTCCTGGCGCTAACCTGAAACCGCGCTCGATTTTGTTTTGAAGGTGTTCCTCCTTCCGCGGTCATTTTTTTTTTTTTCGTCCCATCTCAAGGTCCCCGCAGCGCTGATTTCAGGCAGTGTAAAGTGAATACGCCAGTGTATGGGCGATGCCTGCGGTTGGGGTTGGCTCATCTCTGCCCGTCTCGACGTTCTTTTGTTTTGTACGTTTAGTGCTGCTGCGAACGTGCATGCTATAGCAGTATATATATATGCGTTGCTGCATATGGTGCCAAATCCCATGAATGATTCATGCCTTCGCGATTGGGTAGATTGCGCGCCTTGCCGGTGGAGGGGCGAAGGCAACGGTGGGCACACCTCGCGCGAGCCGCTGCTGGCCGCCGCACAGCTTGTCATACAGCATGCATACGGTGCGCGCATATACACAGTGCCGGTCGTATATCCCTGTCGACGGACCCTTTTTCTTTTCTTTTTTTTGCTTTTTTTTCAACTTTTATACTCTTGCGCGAGTTAGGGGGCTTTGGCGGCGCTTTGTTCCATTTAAGAGAGTTTACGCTGCTCACGCACGCAGGAATTTATAAAGGGGGGGGGGAGCAAATGATAAAGGAAAGGTAGGGAGGTTAACCAGGACTGAGCCCGGTTGGCTACCCTACACTGGGGAAAGGGAAAAGGGGACGGAAAGATTAAGAAGTAGAGCAAGTCCACTTGGGATAGCGTTCGGTCGCTCAGTCCGGATCACAGACAAATATAAAGGATGCGCCGGCTTGGTGCGAAGGTGATCTCGAGTGCTGCGTATTCACATCTGGGTTGATCTGCGCACGATCGCGAGGGAGAGATGTTCCATTCAGTTTTCGAAAATTTTGCGCTGCACCGCTTATACAAGGCGTGTTCCTTAACAATCGAAGCTTCGTGCTTACCGATATCTTGACAGCGAACACGTTTACCAACGGCCGATGTGCAGCCTGGCTTCTTGTTTCGTGTTGTGGCCAACGCCCAGCGGCTAACAAAACAGCACAGAGCGCTGTGATGTCGGCGAAAGCGTGGGGCCACCAAAAGTTTCGTATGCATAAATGTCCAGAATACGGGGCGTCGCTTTTAAACGCAGTGCTCAGCATCGTAAACAAGAAGAAATTAAAAATATTCTGGTGTATTACGTGACAAAACGACCACATAACTATGAGGCACGCCATAGTGGAGGACTCCGGATTAATTTCGACCATCTGGGGTTCTTTGACGTGCGCCCAATTTTCGCACTTCGTCCCCATCGAAGTGCGGCCGCCGCGGCCGGGCTAAGCAGCGCAACGCCAAAGCCACTACACCACCACGGCGGGTCAAGGAAGAAATTAAACTATACGCATCATACTGGGAATTTCGTAATCCCTGTATAGCTAGTTATTGATGAAAAACTGTCTCACCAAGAGTGTGACTGCATAAGGCGCATTCGCACAACCAGACTTTCAATGAGAGGCGAGCCAGACCCGTGTAAAGGCCAAATTGGTCCCGTAGCAATTTTTTCCCCCTCTCTTGGTTGTGAAGTTGGCGGATGTGTATGCATTTCCGGATCCTTTCCTACGCGTTGGTTCGTTGTGGAAGTTAGCCAATGGGTGGTTTTCGTGCTTACTCTTGATGCCGGTGGGCTTTACGTGCGTACAGACGCGACTATACGACGGGTCATTTGTCGTGTCCAGGCTAGCTCTCTCGTGTTGCGCACATTCGAGCTGGGAAGAATACACGCGGAGGACGCTGCCAGCGCACGGCCATGTGGGAGCTAAAGAGGGCTTGCCGGTCGTGTCTCGTCGCTCATTTATTTATTTATTTATTTATTTATTTATTTATTTATTTATTTGTTACTCTTGCAACTCACAAGCCGGACCGAACATTGAGGAAATCTAAGGTGCGGCCGGAGCGCGATTCGCTTCACGGCCGCGTGAATCACGCTGCCGCGGGCCTCCGCCGTGACTCGGAGCCACGCGAAGACGTGCTCGGTGCCCGGGCACGGAAACCGTCCGCCGCGTATACGGCGTTCCGGGGCGCCGCGATGAAGATTCGTGCTCGGGGCTTTCCCCGAGGTGTCGTCATCCTTCTTTATTTCCGCGCCCCTTCAGCGGCAGCTGGGTGGGAAAGCCCGCGCCCTAGCCTGCTCACCCGACCCCGGGCCCGCGGCGGCGTGACTCAGAGTTTGGTCTGTTCTCGGCGCGGCCTATTCTCGCCAGTCATTGGCGCTGGTGAGCGTTATACCTGCGCCCTCGGCGGGCCTGAAAGGCCGCGCCGCTGCTCTTTCTGTTGTGTATACGTATATACCTTACTGGTGCCCCCGCACCTGTCTGCGTGCACTTAATGGCACTATGGCAGCGCCTCCCACGCTTTCGCTCGTCTTCCGGATCTCGTCAAAAAAAGGTTGACCTCCACGCGCACTGTCCTTTCGCCATTGCCCGCTTGTCGTTGAAGCCGGCTCTATATATTACACGCGCTATACTTACAAGCTACCGATTGACCAGACTGTTGACCCTGTGCGTACACACACACACACACACACACACACACACACACACACACACACACACACACACTATATATATATATATATATATATATATATATATATATATATATATATATATATATATATATATATATATATATATATATATATATATATATATATAGTGATGCTTCAGCGATCGCTGTATCGGTGCCGTTCAGACGCCATTGTCAGGCAGATAAAAGGCAGTGTATATGCTTATGCTTCTCCGTGCTCGTATGAGACCTTGGCTCAGCTGTATATACATGGCGGACGGTCGGCGTAGCGATTCGCGATGTGAATCACCATCACAGGCATGCCGAGCGCGTACGCACACGTAAACACACTCTTGAACACACGCGCGAGTTGGGCGGGTTGGTGCGTGCAGCTGTGCTTACGATATTAGGCTAATATTTTTGATACAAACTGAAATTTTTTTTCGTTTCTTTCTTTCTTTCTTTCTTTTTCTTTTCTTTTTTTTTTTTCTAGGGCGCTTGCGCAGTATGACGCATCTGACATGGAAAGGACGCGCTAATCTTTCCTTCAGAGTATGCACTAAAGGTGAATGCTTTGAATCGTGCACGGCAGATGCGATAACGTCGACGTTCTTTTTTTTTTTTAAATGTCCAGCTACACGTGATTTTTCAGAACAGTCCAATGGGAAGCGCCTTGCTTTTCACTACTCTCCTTTTCTTTCTTGCTGTTAAAGGCCTGTGCACGGCAACTCTTGTTTTGGGAAAAATGAGCTCTTAATAAAAGATAGCGATGTTGTTTCATACCATAATGACGCAGAAGCGATTTTTTTTTTTTCAGTTCAAGTCGAGTGCTTTGCTGTGCGCATGGCGCGCTTTCAATTTCGTCTTTATAATTCGCCGCTCCTCTGACCGTGGTAGGCAGCGAATTTGAATCTGCATAGCCCTTAGCGCTAACACATTACTACGACGGGGAGGACGACGACATAAATATAGTTAAAGGTCGGAAATGTGCTTGCGCGTTTGATAACCTCATCTAGAGCCGTAAACGCTTTATTTGGCTCCACGCGCATATAGCTTCTCTAATCAGCGCGCTTCAGTTTTAGTTTAGCTCGTCACTGATTCCCCGTCGCTAGCTCGAGCGCGAGACCTTCCTGCGCTGCTTCAGCGTGACAAGGCTAGTCAGCCAAATATCCATTGCTGTCGCCTGCCACCCGAGAGGCTGATAAGGCATGCTCGTAATCCTGCGACCGCACCACGCGAGCGGAGCCTTGCGGCTACAGGCTTTATGACAAAAGTTTTACACGCCATGCGTGCCTTCGCTGCTCGCGAGTTTTATGGCGGCTGCATTTCCCGCGCGTTACGTTCCGACCATCGACGTCGCGTCACCGCTTCGCGTTGCAGGTCTCCAACGCTCCGGGATTCGTTGATGATTACTGCGAATTCAAAAAAGATACACATAAACAAGCAACTTCGCAGCAAAGTTCCGTTCAATTTAGGCATTCGCGTCTGCTTCCGCCCCCATCTCTGAAAACTGTAACTATTATTGTTGCAGGGAACGCCAATGGTATGATGACGCGTGTCTTGGCGATATATGCGTGAGCAAACTGCGTGTGTTGTACGCTCGAAGTAAATGTCAAGTGATATTGGTCCTAGTTAGTATTCTCATCATGTTGAAAAACTGGAGCAAAGTTTTGTGGTTGCGCGTGAGGCTGCAGCATTTTAGCGATGTCTAATTCATCTGCCTTTTCCTCCCCCCATCCCCCCCTCTCTCTGTCTCTCTGTCTCTCTCTCTCTCTCTCTCACTAGAATGTTTTGTTTAATCTTTCTACTCTGGTGATGGTAATGAGTGCGGTCGCAGCGAACGAACTTGTCGTACCTCATTTGACCGTGAACGGTCATTGCGATTTTGTTCTGAACATTGAGCAATATTTCCCATTAGGAGAAAAACATAAGTAGTTGTAAGGAGGATACAATAGTTTGTCTTAAGATCTTCGTTAACCCACCGTGTCCCAACAGGACCATATGGTCACAATTTTAGCGCGATGCATCTCCGTTTAGGTACTGTGCCACGGCCACCGCATTTGTGAAGCTTAGTTACGCAAATTATATGACCTGGTATACGTCTAATGTTTGTGTGGTAGTCTTTTTGTCGCGCAATAAAAAAAGTGAGCAAAAAAAAAAAACGAAACCGGTCCTTAATGTGTTCAAGATGTATTCACAAATCACCCCCGCGGCTGCTCTTCGCTACAGACAGCGTAGCCTTTCGCATATAGCGCGAGCAATGTGTGAATACTTAGCCATGATAAGACGTGTCCTGACACTTTGGCCCACAGAGGATCGGATTCGCTGCTCTATTTTGCCGACTGGCAAAGATTAGAGGGGCGACAACGCTCAAACGTTATCGTCCTCTCCTTGCAGACTCCCCCACTTGTTCGACGGCGGTATATATGCAGCGTCTGACGTGGCTCGTGATACGTGGTGATCTGGGCCAACGACTGCGCTCGCGACTTGGCCTTTGCATCCCCCCCACTCCGCGAAAGGCGTTTACGCAATTGAAAATTACGTTTCTCTGGTAGCTGATATGATCAACTGTGAGGGTCTCCTAAAGGGACACTAAAAATTAAATTATGGGGTTTTACGTGCCAAAACCACATTCTGATAATGAGGCACGCCGTAGTGGAGGACTTCGAAAATTTTGACCGCCTGGGGTTCTTTAACGTGCGCATAAATCTAAGTACACGGGTGTTTTCGCCTTAAAGGGGCACTGAAGAGAAACACTATAATAAGTTTTAAGGTACTCCTTCGAAACTGTCTTTCCGTTAATTTTGCGGTAGGACGTTGATCACCAGAAGAGAAAAAGGCCAACTTCGAATTTCTTGGATTTCATGTCGGAAATCCGCAGCTCCGGTACGCAACTGTGAGCCAGATTTCTATGTATTTTCTTATATTCGGACACTTGCAACGTAGTGAGAGTTCTCGAAAGTTGTTAAATTCAGTCTTTGGCTCCGTTATAAGGCAATGTATTCCATATCAAACCGATAAAAAAAAAATTAACTAGGCCCGAGAAGACGGCGTCATAATTTATGACATCACGGCGTGCAAGAGCGTCAACTTCAAGGCAGCTCCCGTCTTTCCTTTTTGCGTCATTTCTCTGTACATTTGTTCTAACATCGTCGCAAGGACTAAAGCCCTCCCTTATGTGATGCCTCCGCGCCTTTAAGGTGAAAACAAATGAAATGAAATATCTGGTGTTTCAGCCCCCCACCCCCCTCTCTCTCTCGGTATTGTATTGTAGAAGGTCAACTACCTAATACAGCCCAACTTATTTTTATATTTAGTGTCCCTTTAAGGGCCAACGTAGCGTATGCCTCAAGCCTCACGCTGTCCTTCAACCTTGTCTCCTTCTGAAGTGCCTGCTGCTATCTGCTCTCAACGTCGCTCAGATTTCCTTGCATCTGCTTATAGGTGTGCATAGGGCGTCGCAGTTTGCCCGTGCATGTTCTCACGAACAGCTCTATAACGTGCCCACAGTTCTGTTGGGTTTAATTAAGGTATACTCATCCTAAAACTGATAGGGCGAGGCAACATGTATACGGAGCGCATTGCAGACAAGATGTGCTGTTAGAGCCAGAAAAACTCGGAGGGCATTTGTGCGTGCATGCACAGTTTCAAGAAAATTTCAGAATATAATGTGCATGTGTATGTCAATGACTCGCCGGCACCAACTAGCAGAAGAAAAAGAAAAAAAGGTAGGGGGCACTGCGAAGCGGTTCGTGAAAACTGCATTTGCTTGCGTAACCTGCGTAATGAAGTCATGTGCACACTTGTCAGTCTTTCTGCCCCGAAGTGTACCGAACATCTGCGCTGCTTTCATATGCACCTTCGCCGTGACCTTCGCTTCCCCTATTCCCAGCACCACCCATCCTTTATGCAACTATGTCAGATGGGCGTCTAGATGTCTGTAGATATCCATATGTTCTTGCATATAACAACACGCTATAGAATTCCAGCTGAATGGCGACGGACATGTTGGCCACCGCGAGTCTTCTTCATCGGAAAGCAGCTGCTATCCATGCGGCTCGCGACCGAACGTGCCGCGTGCGGGCCGCAGGTCGCGACAGCACCGCGGCGGATCTCGCCAAGTGGGCGACAGCTGCGTGTCGGTGCGCACGTTTCTGAGCTTAGTTTTGTTCGTAGAAGAGCGTCTGCCTTCTCGTACGCGGTGGCAGATTTACGGCGCACCCCGCCGTCGGCAGAGAGAGTTTAGCCAGGCGTTCTCGTACGTTCCACTCCACTTGCAGGCGAAGAACTGGGCGAAAGCCCAGCGCTCGGGCCCCGAGTCCGAGGCGCGGACGACCACGCCGCTGCTTGAATGTCGATGGCTTCGGGCCCGCGATCTCGCATCGTCGCCTGCGTTCGTACATCGGCGTGAAGCAGCCGTGGATATAGCGGGAAGTTACGCTGGGAGCCTCCGTATAATATTGACTCTGTCGTTCGCGCGCCAAAACGCTGACTCTGAATGTGCAAACGCACACGTGCCACTATTGCAAAAGCTGGAGACGCAGTCACATATGAACCTTCGGCAGCTGCTGCATCGCGCTGCGCAGATCTTCGGAGCTGACCTAGCGGACGCCTGTGCAAATGGCACGTCTCCTGTGGCTTGCGCACTAGCACGCATGCCTGTACTGTTTGCGTCAAGACGACCAACGTGTGGAATGCGAAGTCAAACTTGCATCGAACGTCGCTAAACGCAGAGTGCACAGTTGGCATTTCTATTCTCGTGTTTACATTTTTAGATATTGTTACGCTTATGGACTCATTCACGTTCCTTCTGGTATTCGCTGTTGTCGGCGCAGCCTCTTTCCACGACGTATGCAGGATATCCGGGAATACTGTGTGAGCGCTGAATATGACCTAATTGTAGCCACGACGCTGTAATTTACGTTGGCACGCGCGCGACACGTCGCACCATCCCTGTATTGATGATACAGGCTGCAAGGCAGTGAGAGCAAAAACGGAGAGCAACGTACTTTTCTGAAGCTCAGAAAGATATGCGGCAGAAACTCATCCGCGGATGTGGAAACTCCGACGCGAGCAAAGAGACAAAACGAACACAGGGGAACGCGCGCATACTTGCTAGGCGGCAAGAAAACAATCATCAGCGCCCGCGCCCGAAAAGCCACAGCGGGACGTCAGGACATTAATTCAGGAGATCGCCGCGTGCTCTGAGCCGTGCATCCACATCCGCGGCGACCTGGCGCAATAAAGCGCAGACACGTGCTGCATCTGGGCGCGTTCCCACACCGAGCGGCCGGTGCGCTGGGCGGAGGCGGCTGCTCTCTTTTATGCCCCGGGCGCCGGAATGTGAGGAATTTTCAGCGGCATCGCTCCGACTGGCCAGCGGCGCTGGTGCGGCAGCGAGCGAGCCGCCTTTTGTGCCGCGCTCCGGGAGCGACGGGAGCACGCGTATGGCTGCTGGTTCGCGAAATTCAATTCTGCCAAGCTGTATCGATAAAAGCGCCAAATGCGACGCTGCTCCTGGGGACCTCGGGGCTCCGAGGGACGCTCCTCTCCCTGGTCGCCGTGCGCGGGAGGCGAGAAAGCTAGAGCCTGGACCCCGACATAAGAAAGCAAACAGGACAGGCGCCACTGAAAGGCGCCCGCTGAGGTTACATGCTTTCCGTCTGGCGACCGTGTGTGTTTGAGGGGGATGCCGGCATGGCCTGTATACTTCGCCCCCGCCGTGGCGTCTTTGCCACTCTGCGTCATCTTTCCTGCGCTCTGTTCTGCTTCGGTCGTGTGACTGACCAAAAAAACCGCATCAGGGACGCTTACTCCATTTCTCCCTCTTTCTATAACATTTCGGTCGCGGAGGAGTGAAGATTCTAAGAAAGAAAAAAATTATATATATATATATATATATATATATATATATATATATATATATATATATATATATATATATGTATATATATATATATATATATATATATATATATATATATATATATATATATATATATATATATATATATAACCGGCTTTGTTGTGGCTGCCACTTCGTTTTCTTCATCTTTCTTCAAAAGCCCTCCTCCCCGGCCTGGGCGCCCTCAAGGGGCGAACAACCTCTCCGATTCGGTCGCCGCCGTGCTGGTGGAAGACTTATTGTCGTGCTTCCTTCACTGGGGTGTTTATTTCCCCCCGCTTATCGCTGCCACTGTCTGGGAGTGCATTGTCGTTGCCACGTAATTCGTTTTCTTTCCTCTCGCTCGCGTGACTTCCTCCTCCAAAGCGCGACCTGCACAGTTTTGCGCTCAAGAATGCGCTGCCTGCAAAGCCTGACACTAGCCTAACTTTAAATTGTTCATCTTTTTCTTTCATTTTTCCTTTTTGTAAGTTGGTATGAGGTACTACTTTTATAAGCATCAAGGTGACAAATAACTGCGGGAGTTACATCACTAATGAGCCGAATTAGAAATCTTTATTTTATAAATCGTTTATGCACAGTGGAAAAACGTCCTGAATTATTACCTGAATCCAACGGAGTTTCATGGGTGGCGATAAACTTATCCATGCACTTCTCTTCGTTGTTGCCGCGAGCGATGCTGGAAGGAGTGTGGTACACTTTTTCTTTTTGTTTTTTTACCAACGTGTTGATGTCTGTCAAGACCACATGTCTTTTGCGCGTGCATTTTCTGTCCAACGCCAACCCATATACAGCAAAGACGTGCGTATTTTGTGTCGATTCTATAACTCGAGTTGTTCCAATTTGCCTTGGGGCTTCAGACGAATGCTAGAGCGTTCAGACCGCCTCGAAACTTGTGCGAGGTCTGAGTCCTTTGCCTGTTGGCGTCCTTGCATTCTGTATTGGTAACGTGGTAAGTGCTTTCAGTAAGCCTTCAAGGAAATGCGACAGGGTGCTGAGCGGCCCGGGAGAAGCGACAGATGTGGCGAGGCTTCTGCTTGGTCTTCTGCTAGTCAAGACGCCGGTAAAAAGGTAGCCTTCGTAATGGGCCGATCAATTAGCCATCGGGACGCTGTTTGAACGGCGCCACGGTGTACCTTGTACGGGGAAGGAGGCGGCACTTGGCTCCATCTTCGCCGCTTGCGGGAGTGAGTCGACGCGGTGCGTGTACGCGAGAGACCTGCGGAGCCAGGCGATTACAGAAGATACCGCGTCAGCGTTCGGCTGGAATGCGATATCGATCGGAGAATACTAGCAATTACGTCGTTTACTTTACTGCAAACGGGGGAGTGTCGATCGTAAGGAAAACTGACGCGCCGTTTTCGGTCGGGCCGGTGGGAACGTGTTATCGCGGGGCGATACAAGGATTGTCGTAGCCTGCGCTGAACCTCCTGTACCGCCCTTTTCCTTCCGGCTTTTCTATTTTTCTTCTTTTTTCCCCAGACAGAACGAATGGGCGCTGCGATTGTCGGGAGGATACCCTAACGACCAGTGCAAGCACTACCGCGATGACTCGCTCCGCTTGTTCAGGCGTATGCGGCGCTGGTTTTGCGGGAGGCATTGTGATGGAAGATGCTGACTCAAGATAACTGGCTGCCGAACGGGGAACACTGACGGCGGTCGGCTAAGTTGTGGCTCATTGTGGGCAGTGCGTGAGGAGGACGCATCGCCAGGGGGACGGTCCGAACTTGGGACGTGCCGGGCAGAGCCGCCGCTTCCCTTCGCGGTCTCCAGAGCCGGTAATAGAATTAGAGAGTGGCTGGGCGACAGTCGGCGTGCATAAATGCCGGGGCAGAGGAGACAGTTATCGTGATTGGTCGCGTCCCCGGCGCGTCTGTGTGCTCAGCGCTGACCATTCCGCAGCCCACAGTCGCGCGGCGCGTCGTTGGTCTGCGGGCGCTTCTCCTTCGGTTTGCTCGAACGTTCATTTTGCTTGTGTCTTTGAGCTTCGGCCACTCTGGCCGGCCGGCCACGACGGCTCTCGGCGCTCCTTTGTTGGCGTTGCATCCTTCGGTGAACTTTGTATCGATTTCTGTTGGGCGGAAGGTTGCGTGCGCCACGTGCTCGCTCGATGCTGCGTGCGCGCCAAGATGCCTATTGCGCAACCATGCGCGAAACCTCCCGTCCGGCCGCGCAGATAATGCTGCGTCATTATCGTGCGCGAGAAGTTGGCCGGACAGATGTTAGACGCCCCTCACTTGTTGCAGCTATCGACCGTGAATGGCGTTGACTCGCTGTATTCGGTATGTGCCCTCAGGCCCTACAAGGCACGGCTATGAGACCGGTGGCGTGCTATTGACGGCTCAAATTTGTTTCACGCGTGTAGACTTTCTCACCTCAGCTGCTATTACTCCATTCCTATTGGGGGAGTCAAAGTTGCGACAAGCTGCGTTTTTTTTTCTTTTTTTGGCTCGCTTATAGAGAAAGAGCATGCAGCTGCAGAGGCAGGTCCGGCAGACCTCAGCGTCATATCGCGGTCTATGCAGGGTGGTTTTTCTTTTTCTTTTTCTCTCTTTTTTTGCTGCACCATTTCTTTTTTTAAAGATTGCCTATGGCAGGTAGCACAATTTGAACCCTCGATCTACATTACTCGATGAGGCAGCCATTACTCCTACGAGAAATCAAAATGTTCAATTGAATAACTAACGTAATTACGCTAACCATTAATTACTTTCTTTAGGCAACATATTTCAATCTACGAATTATATAGCCGCCGAGTTCGCACGGCGTATCCACTTGGAACGAATTCTCCAGACATCACCAGTTCAGATATATTAATTTTCAAAGCGTCCGTCGAAATGCATTGGTGTTCCAGTTTCTTTTGTGCGTCAATGCATGGAAACAGTGGTCACTGTTTTTTTTCCCAGTCTCTAAAAAAGTAACTGGAAAACCAATGCATTTCGTCGGACACTTTGAAAATTAATATCTCGTAACTGGCGCTGTCTGGAGAATTCGTTCCAAGTGGATACGCCGTGCGAACTCAGCGGCTATATAATTCGTATATATTGAAATATGTTGCCTAAAGTAAGTAATTAAATAGTTAGCGTAATTAGGTTAGTTATTCAATTGAACATTTTGATTTCTCGTAGGAGTCATGGCCGCCTCATCGAGTAATCTTGATCGAGGGTTCGAATTGTGCTACCTACCATCGGCAATATTTTTAAAAAATTGGTGCAGCTAAAACACACACACGCACACACACACACACACTGCATAACGCCAGAATGAAACGGTGAAAGAATGCAAATGACACTGCGTATTTATTAATTTTGTTCAGGCATTAAGTAAGTAATGAAACCAATACTTAAAATTGCTTGTCTGCATGGCAGTACACTACTAGACATCGCGTGTGCTGTACGCGGGATAGCGACTCGGCGAAATTGCCTAAAAATGGTATCGCATTTGCATTTTTAAAAAAATAATTTTCGCAGTATATTAGAAAGTGTTGCGGGCATTCGCACTTATTGCGTTCACTTATCGCGTGGTCGGGAGCAGTGTGTACGGCCTTGGTAGTGGTGCACAAGAAGCGTTATGCAATATTTTGCGCTGGCAAGACACAATATATTACTTCTCCTTTGCTTTATGTTTTCGTATACTTATGAACGGTGCGTGTCAAAACGAAGATACCCTGACGGACACCTTCTGGCCACCGCGGTAGCTTAAGACTATTTGGCCATATGGCGTCGCGCTGCTGATGCTCGATGGTGGTGGGTGCGAACCCGACCGCGGCGGCCGCATTTCGTAGGGGGACGAAATGCAAGAACGCTTGTGTACTTAGGCTTAGGTGCATGTTGAAAAAACTCCCGCCAGGTGGCCAAAAATAATACGGAGCCCCCCGCATCACTACGTCGTGCCCCATAATCGGATCGTGGTTTGGGTACGTAAAACTCATAATTTCTGTAGTGCCTTTAATTTCAATGAACCCCTTGCACGAGCGACGGGGGCGTATGACAGATTGGCCTTCATGAATGGGAAAGAAACCAAAAAGCTAGCACGAAAAAAAGTAGGAAGAAAAGATGACAGGACGAGGGCTACTGCATTTAATATAGGCCTTGCCGTAGCCCCACTTGTGCGCAGCTGCGAGGGCGTATAGCCGTAATCGGTATACGGAGATAACGTTTGACGGAACACTGCGTTCTTTCCCTCTGCATTCTATGCCACGCAATGCATCAATAATCGCGAAATGCCGGAATTTGTGTGTTCTTTCTCGCGCGTGTAGATGAATTAGCGCCGTGCTATCGGCAAACGATAAGCGCAAGAAATAAAACGTCGGTATAACGCAATTAAACACAGCCGGGTATCCCACGTCAGCTTAGCGCTGCTTCGCACAGCCGCTTTCTTTGTTTTGAGGGGTCACGCGCGCGCTGAGGGCGCTATACAACGCCTACTGCACACAGATGTGCTCCGCGCGGCGGCCGCCGCTTGGCTATAGTTATAAGCCGTGGCTTACTTTGCCGCTCCCTTGTCGTGCTGTTGTTATTTATAGGTTCTGGTTTTCTTCCCTTTCCTTTTTTTTTTTTCGGGCGGTCCCTGTGCAAACAGGGCGGGAGTGTGCTGCGCGGGCTCATTTACTAATGGCCTTCCTTATCGCCGCTGCCGGCTAAGCCTAATAACGCAAATGGCGCCAAACAGTTGAGATGTATCGCGAGCGACTGGGTGCACTTGGGGCTCAAATGGGCAAGACGTGACGACAGGGCCGCTGACGTTTCCTGGCGTCGGCTGCGCCGCGGCTGGAGTGCGGCCCTGTCTGACCGCCTCGCCTTCTGTTCCGCACCTCCTTCTCCTCTTTTCTTTTCCTTTTTTTTTTGCTCTCGCACCATTTGCGCACGCAAGTAAAGAAATGTGAAGAGAGAGACAAGTTAGGTTTTTTCTTTGTGCGACTCCTGAAAAACACATCTGTGAAATCGCACGATTAACTTACATCTTGCTCCGCAATTGAGCGTCCATATGGAATTAAGGGCTCTCAGAAGTCCCGTTTTCTGTCGTTTAACTAGCTCTTCACGATGTTGAGTAGGAGCTATCAAATTGCATTCAGTGCGTGATGATTCATTTACACAGGGACAATATGCGGTAAGCCCCATTGCGCTAAAATCATGATACGTGTTAGAGAACGACCACAGCGGCCGTGCTCCAAAACCGCCAACCACTTCCCCGGAAGAAGCAGCCGAGCCAAGAGGCAGGCTTTGAGGGCCACGCATAAAAATACGTGGCTTTACAGCTTCTATCTTTTGTGAGCATCGCCTTCGCGGTGCTTCGCGGTGGATTTCGGTGCGACCATTGTCCCAGGGTGAACAACGAGGCGCGCTGGGCTCAGCGACGGTGGGCATCGCTACGCTGGCCCCTAATAATGGCACTGTTGCTGCTGGACGGGTGAGCGGCCCCGCGGACGGCTCCAATTAAACGCGGCAGACAGACGCGCGGAGGGGGGGGGGTGGATTCGCTCATTGCGGCCGAGCGCCCGCTAGATCAGCGGAGCGCAGGTAACAAAGACAAGCGGCCAAGCGGGCTCCCGAAATTAGCGGCCTTCTCTGGAGCCCGCTGGTCGGTGGACGAGTTCGGGAGCCCCAGGGGCTCAGCTGGAAGAGCGCTGACCTTGATCCCTTCCGACACGCGCGAGAAACAATGACCCCCGGCTCGTGCGCAAGGTGGCCCCATGTGCGCGCGCGGCTTGCTGTCCCGACCGCCGCGTCTTTTCTTAGCGTCGAGCGAGTCTGTGGCCACTTTCGTGCGTGCGCGGATCTCGCCCTTGTGACATGTCCGAAAGCCCCCAGGCGTCAGTCGCCTTGTGTTGATGCTGCTGTTCACTATAGCTGTAACGTATGTGGGAGGTCTGGTTGCGAAAGAGCTGGATATCCCGTAAAACCATAGCCAAGAAATTGCAACTCTCGTCTAAAAAGAAGGAAAAACGAAACACTTGAAAGGTAAGCGTGTATAGGCTGATAGGGCCTAAGGTTGTACTCAGACTGGGCCGCAAGTTGACCAACGCAGTCAGCAACCGTACGAACTCCGTACTGTCGGCGGAGCTGCCACACTGGAAGACCAACAATTATCGGTAACCATAACGTCGATGACTAGGTTGCGAACAGGCAGGCAACGATATGTCACATAGGGGAGAGAAGAAAAAAAGCCCCTTGGGAGCGTGACGCGGCACTATATGTGAAATGGAAGCCGCTCGTTTCTCTGTTGGTCTATAGCTGTTGTCTCCAAAAGGTCCTTTCGATACTGGCAAAGCACAAATGGCGCAAGAAGCTTCCTTTATCTTAACTTTACTCCGCCACGAATCTTCCGCGACAAAATATCTCCATCAAGACTGGGCTAGTTGGCGTGAATCCATTATTCAATAATAATAATAATAATAATAATAATAATAATAATAATAATAATAATAATAATAATAATAATAATAATAATAAGATGAAGAAGAAGAAGGAGAAGAAGAAACGAGAAGGAAATGAAAAACAATAAACTACAGCGCGGAAGACACAGACAAAGATCTAGAAGGCGATGACACAACCACTGACTTTGTCCCTTGCTTTGTCCAGGCTATCAATACAAAATTGGCAACAAACGCACAGAGTAGAGAGCAGAGGCTCTTATGTAGTTTTGACCAGTGCGAACATAAGGAGCTCTGACGCAAACTATACTTTTCTTTTTCGTCGTTTATGCGCGCGCCACCTTGAGGCCAGAGAACATGTTTGTGATATCGACCTGCCTGCAGAGATTACAATTTCCTCTGCACCGTTTGCACGTTCTTTGGAAGTTGACGTGCCAGCATAAATCTACGTGCGCCTCGTTTATACGGTATGAAGAATGTAACTGTATTTTTCTTTCATTTTTATTTATTTGTTAATTTATTTTTTCTTTTATGTTAGTTTTCTTTTATTTTTATTGTTTTTATATTTTATATTTATTTAGTTTTTATTTTTCATAAAGTACGTTCCACGTCCGCCGCCAAGGTCTGTGAGTGGTGGCGCTGGCTAACACTCCCAGGGTTCTACTGGGACACATAAATACTCGGGAAAGTGGATGGGAAAACGGCGCCGCGGTAGTTCAAGTGGTAGAGCATCGCACGCGAAATGCGAAGGTTGTGGGTTCGGTTCCCACCTGCGACAAGTTGTTTGTTCATCCACTTTAATTTCAATTAATTTATCGTTTCTTTATTTCATTTATTGAGCACAAATGATTTCCGCTATGTTGTCCTTGGTGTCAGTGTTTCTTGGCTTCTTACGATATGACTAAAAAATCGGGCTTCTCGGTTAATCCCCTTTCTCCTCGTGTATTTTTCTATGTAGCTTACCTTGGTGTTCCCTGAGGGGAAATGGGCAACCTAGGTACGCTGGCTGGTTATTCCGAAAACGGTTTTGGCTTCGCTCCATTTGAGATCACAATTTACCCAACTATGCACAGCCTTGCAATGAGGAAAGCAAAAGTCGTCGAAAGAGGACGACACGAACCGTGGCTGTTCGTTTGCTGAAAGCGAGAGCGACGTGAAGTCTTAAAAAGAAAGAAAGAAAAAGAAAAGCAGCACACAAAGTTATAACAAGTCGTTTCTTGCGAGCTTCTGCGGAATGTGTGCGCTTCCGACATAGCTCTTTCGGCGTGATTTTTTTTCCACCCGCTTTCGAAAGGGCGACGAGTGTGCGACCGTCGCCGTCCTGGAACACGCAATTCGCGTGGCCCCTCTTCGGGGGCTGTAAATGTGTCTATTTGAAGCCGCGCTCCGTGTCACTTGTAGACCTTGAGAGCCATCGGTGCATCTCGGGCTCAAAGAAAACTCGGCTGGATTCCGACATCCCCGGGGCTCGCGGAAAAGGCATCGCAGCCAGGATGTCCCGAGAAAGATTGGGGAGCTGCTCTCCTGTAGAGGAACTGCTGTGACAGCGGGAACCGAGGAGGCTGGCAGCGCATGCTCATAGAGGAGGCGCTCATAAATTTGCCCCGAGAAAATATAGGGTACTCGGCAGAGCGCGTGCCGCAGCTGGGGCAACCGCGCTCTGGGCCCCCGTCGCGGATTCCATTCTGGCCCCTCTTTTCTCTCGCGCTTCGCTCTCGCGAACACCTTCAGCGGCCGAGAAAGAGCTGGCGGAAGCCCCGGTTCAACGAACCAGACTGGCTGCTCTCCCCGTTGCGCCCCCGCCGCGTCTGGGCGAGGAAAAGAAACGCGGCGAGGCGACGCCATGTAGATCCCAGTTGACGCGAGTCTGGACTAGATGGTGCGCGTTCGTTGCGCGCGCCAAAGTGGCGGTGACGCGCTGTCGCAAATGCGTGTCAGCTGGCGCTCTTCGACGCCGGAATGCTCGGCGCCTCTGTTGATGAAGAGCGCCGTTCTAGGAAACGCCGAACGGAGGCGTGTTTCTCTCATCCACGTAAGACGCCGCACACAAGCTGGGAAGTCGTCTGGCTGTATGTCTGGAACCTTTATATACGAACTTGGTGGGCATTGCGCCGTGAGGGCCTTGTGACAGATAACAGCTAGGATCTATTGCGATTTATTCTTCACTTCTTCGTGTGCGCTCCCGTCCGCTGTTTTCTATCGTGCGTGCCGCCTTGACATCGCAGCAGTGGCGTCAAGGGAATAGGCGCCCATCTAGAAAAACGGGCAGCTGGCCTTCCGTGAGCCTGCCTATACATGCTGCTCCTCGCTGCAGCGCCCTACTGTGTCTATATAGCTTGCTATTTTCCTGCGAGCGGGGAGGATTCAGGCAGGATGCATCCGTGAGTTGGCCCATTGAGCCTGTGAACGACGGGGGTGACGGCATGCGCCAAGTTCTTACCTGTTAAGGAAGGGAGGCCAACGAGGCCTGCGAGCACGTGCTACTTCTCGCGTCGCGCTTCCTTCCCAGTTCCACGGCGCCCTGTGCGAGCTCCTTAAAAATAGAATGCGGAGCAGGGGGATCATCTTCGGTCTCGTGCTTCGGAAGCGGCCCGCTGTCGTCCCCAAGGCGTGCGCAGAAGCCCTTGGCCGCTCTCTGCTGGCCCGTCATCTGTTACTCCCCTCGCTTCCAGCCCCTCGCCCAAAACCCGTGAATCTTCCCTGCGTGCCCGTGCACTCGAGTCGGAAACCTCGCTCCCTTTGCCAGCAGTTACTTTCCGTTCCTCCTCTGCCAGCGTCGGGATTTGGGGGCGTGTACATTGTTCTTGTCACAGCTGCCTGGTTTTGTACTGCGTTTTGCGTACTTGGTTTGCGTTGCTGAGGTGTCTGTTGCGCGCTCGGGAGATAAAAACGGCTGCATAGCTTCGGTACGCTCTGTGCGAGCGTGCTTCCGCTCACATGGAACTGCCCCTGGCGGGCCCCGGCCGAATCTTCTCCCTTCAGCGGGGAGAAAAAGCACACGGTTCGCAACCCCGGTTCGCGCTCGTCCGCCTGCGGTGGCGTCCGGGTGATTGCGGAAGAATAATTGGGGCTCTCTACGGGGAACGGACCCCCCTCCCTCCCCTCCCCACCTTCTTCGCGAGATGAGGAAGCTGCGCCTTTTAGCGAGAATTCCTGGGCGGTGTGTGCGCAGGTGCGAAGAGAATTAATAGCCCCCCCCCCCCCCACACACACAGACATACACACACACCTCGTGTATGCGGGACGCTTCAGCTCCCGAGGACTCACGGCGGGGGCAGCGGCCGAGGCTCGCCGCTGCCACGGCCATCTTTCTTCCGGCTTCTTGCGCGCAGTCTCAGTGCTGCGTGCGTGCGTGTGTGTGCCGTGTTGAGCGGCGGCTGTCCTTGATGCGCGCGCTTCACTCAGGCCGCACCACCACTTCTCGGAAAGCGAGCGCGACCCTCCGGAGCGCCTGACCTTCGCCCTGATCTCCCCCGAGCGCTGCCGCTTCCTGGGTCCGTTTCATTGTTTTTGGCGATCAGTGCGCCGCTGGACGTGGCTCGCTCTTTCGCTGTCGTTGTTGCGAGTGCTGTTGGACGTTCCGTAAATATTGCGCGGCGGCGTTCTTTTTTGTGTGTGCTCGAGTTGCTTGGCTTGTCTTTCTTGTGAATGTGCATTGAGCAAGCTCACGGAAGCTTTTTCGCAGAAGTGAAGCTACGGCGAGCAAGTAAAACAACAACGCGCCGAGCGGCGCGGCGCCTTCCTCGCCGTCATTCATCGCGCTGTTTCCCTCGCTCCATGATGGCCCCTTGTTCCGGAGAGATTTTCAGTGGGCGGGATGCGCGTATCAAAGCGAGGCTACGGTGAAATTAAGGTCTCGCTGCACCGGCTTTTTTTCCAAGCGCAGCAAAGGCGTGATTATTATGCTTCCTGGAAATGCATTGCTGCTATTTTAGGAATCGTATCGTTTTTTTTTTCGCTGTTGTGTGACTGAAGCCTGTAAATTCTTTCTATTTGAGTCATGGAGCTAGCTGCATCAAATTTTTTCTTTATAGCGCCGTTTTAATGATAATTAGCGCTTTAAGCATATGGACATTTAACTGGTTGCAGATTGAATATGACTCTTGCATCCCCCCCCCCCCACCCCCACACACACATATGCACACATACTTTTTTTCTTTGTAGACCGCTAAGGCGCCAGATAATTGTTTCACGGCAGTCATGCTAAATACTTTGGTTTTACGACATGCAGCGAGCCCATTTTAGTTGTTTTTGTTTTGATATTCTCACCTGCGTTTCTTTTTTTCTTCAGGCGCGTGTATGTTGGAAAATTGTAAAATCGCAACATAGATAATAGCTACTGACTTTTTCGTAGAAATGCGAGCGGTTAGTTTAACTGCTTAGAAATCTACAGCTGCCTTTATGAGTAATCGTGATAATTTCTTTTGTTTATAATGATTGAGGTTACGATTCTTTTTTTAGGCTACATGCAGCACACACAGATTCGAGAATGGACAACGGGCGAAGTGTGTTAGCTGTGTAGCACGCCTTATAAATTTAAAACGCACCATATGCCAACAAGCCCCCTCCGCTCCTGTAGGCTTTCAAAGGGAAGGAAAAGAGAAGTAAATCTGTGGAGACGAGTGCGGTCATCTGCCGAAACAGAAGGAGCCACGAAGCACAACGGGGGAATATAAATGAGAAGTTGACAAGAAAATTTGTCAAAGTCGCGCTGCCTCACTTTCTAAAAAACGAAAAAGAAAATAAAGTCGTTCATGATATCTAGATACGAAGCTGAAAGAAAGAAAGAAAGAAAGAACGAAAGAAAGAAAGAAAGAAAGAAAGAAAGAAAGAAAGAAAGAAAGAAAGAAAGAACGAGAGCAAAGCAAAAGCGCAGTAGTGCGACTATGTTCACTCGTGAGATTACGGAAATGTTGACAAGTTACTGCGAACGGAAGTGGCATACTGTGGCCGTATATTGTAACGGTATCCTTTATTTCCTATTATTTTTGACCTCAGTTAGCTCGCACGATGCTACGCTTACGTTATCGCCGAGATAGGCCACTCGACGTGACGGATGATAAGAAATTTATTTATTTATTTATTGAATACAAACTGCGGACACGAAGTCCATGCAGGGTGGATAATACAATATTAGGTCACAAGAAGTAAAACGATGTCAATACTGTAGGGGTCGAGGACGGACTTCGGGATGAAAAACAAAACTTGGGAGTAGTTTATTTTGCATTATATACAGAGAGGTGAGAGTCAAGTAACAGTCGTACAGTCATTACGGGCCGGCAGCAACTCGGACGCTGCGGCCCGCGGCAAGAAGTTCGAGAGAGGTGAATCAGGGAATGCTCTGGTCTCTCTGGAATGCTTCTTTTAAACCCTTCGAGGACTGGAAGTCGCGTCATGTTTGGCCAATGGGAGAGTCCGCTCAGATAACGCCATTTTCGGCCAATGGTAGGCGCCCGTGCGATGGTGTCATACCTGGCGAAGAGAGTCGCCGCTTGGTCCCCCTTGCTTGATCGCCGTCACAAAAGCCAGGTGGGGGCGACGCTGCCAGGCCTTCCCGGTACATCGCAGCCGTCTTGTTTCGGGACCCACTTTCCTTGCAACAATGCCGGGCTATCCCTTCGTTTCCTGGAAAACTCAAGCATTGAATAGCTCCACCGGCGGCGTACGAACTTGTTTGCACGTGAACTTGTTGGCTCGAGCGCTCCTCTGGAATGTGCTGCGATTCGATGTGGTCCGGGGGAACTCGAAGTAGGCACAGGAAACAGCCCCATATCTAACAATACAACAAAATGCGGAAACAATACGACAATAATGCTGATACAAAAGGTAAACAGTCGTGATACAAGTTTTATAAAGGCAAGTCGTTCCAGTCATCAATTGGTACAATCTGAGGAAAACAATGTTTACTAAACAAAATACGGTCCCTGACTTCGCTTCTCGTTCCAGCGTATTGTTTCTTAGCAAGTCGTTCCAGTCATTAATGGATACAATCTGAGGAAAACAATGTTTACTAAAGAAAATACGGTCCCTGACTTCGCTTCTCGTTCCAGCGTGATGTTTCTTAGCGTAGTAGTGTATTTTACTTCACTGTGCAGTTGAAGTTGAAGTTGAAGAGAGTGCTGCGCTAGATACTCAAACTCTTCAATAAGTAACATGTGGCGAAATCAAACTGTGCTTCGAGCACGTTAGTTCACGTGAGCAAATAACGCGTATACGCCGCTGCCACTGTACCTTCGCTGCTTGCGACCCGCACTGCATGCGAACCTGCTCTGCTGAAATCGCATGCAATGACCCGCCGTGTAACGCTGCATCGAAGCACTGTACGTATAGATATGCGGAATAAAGGTGTCCGTGGGAGTGGGACGTGCATCACAACGGTGAAAAGCCGCATTCTCGTGTGGCGTGGTCCCAGTGACTTTCACCACTTGGCTGTGCCTGGATAATAATAATATTTGGGGTTTTACGTGCCAAAACCACTTTCTGATTATGAGGCACGCCGTAGTGGAGGACTCCGGAAATTTTGACCACCTGGGGTTCTTTAACGTGCGCCTAAATCTAAGCACACGGGTGTTTTCGCATTTCGCCCCCATCGAAATGCGGCCGCCGTGGCCGGGATTCGATCCCGCGACCTCGTGCTCAGCAGCCCAACACCATAGCCACTGAGCAACCACGGCGGGTGGCTGTGCCTGGAGAAAACAATCTTCATGTCTCTATCAAGTCCTTTGTTACTGGTCCGGCGGCGAAGAAGCCAACCCTTGAACCGACTTCCGGAGGAACCCTGTTGTTTACATCGTCCAACGAGCGCCAGCCTAATGGGAGTCTCTGTAATTGCCCCTCGCGTACTTGCTTTTTCCGGTTGTCTTCGGTGCGATCAAGGCTCTATCGGAATGATCAAGGCCGTTCCTGTCGGTGGGACGGGGTTCAGGTAGAACGCCGCGCGCGCACGGCTGGGGTGCAGGGCAGACGTGGTGCGTGGCGCAGCGCATGGTGAAGAGCGCAGACACGGTGCGTTCTCATCTGAGCTTTACTGAACAGCTGGGATGCATGCTTGGCACCACGGCCGCTTTCCGGTATTAATGATATTCCCCCCGCCATTCCGCATTGTTTGCTTTCAGCATATTGTTATGAGCGAGTAAGAGTCGCAAACGAAAAGCAGGGAGGTTAAGCAGAACTTCGCCCCATTTGTCTACCGTATGCTGGGAGAGGGCGAAGGTGGAAAAAAATATGAAGAGAAACAGACAGGACATCGAAGTTGATTCACGCTTAAGTCGCAGACGAACTGAAATGTTCATTGGTGCCTAACAGACGACCATTAAGACCGGTTGACTTCAGAAACCCCATCAGCGCATGTGTAGGTTTTTGCAGCAGCGATTTTGGAGGACATCGACTCTGAGAGAGAGAGAGAGAAAGAAAGAGAGGGGGGCTTCTATTTGGCTGGCTAAGCGCTCTGCGGAGGGCCGATTCTGTCGCATTCATAGCAACCAAGCGTTTTCTTTCTCGTCAGAACTTGCGTCTTACGCAGATCGTTTAAAATTCCATATCACCAGAACTCCCTGGTATTGCGAAGGGGCCCAAAGTATAAGTTTGCGCCCATGACAACGTGCGAAGGCGCACATGTCACTTCTTTGGGTGTACGGCGAGCTTGTCTGGAAAATAATGCTCTAATATACGTGGCTTGCGGAGTTCTATTTATGTTCAATTTTGCAGGCGTCGGGCACATTTTATTCGATTCAGGAAGATCCCCACTTCCTCGCCTGCCGCGGACGCTCATGTTCGAAGGCCTTCCCATTGGACCCTCTGGCATCTAATACCGGAGGCTCGAATTTTATAGCCCTCCTCCTGTCTACGATTGGATTCAAAACTCAGATGTGGTAAACGCGCGCCGCGGCCAAGTTTTTGCAGCCTCGAGTGATAAGTGCGTTTTACTGCTGATGCTGCCGCGGGCGCGCACTATAACTGAAGGGTCGGGTGGCGCGTCGGCATTTTTTTTCTTTCTTTTTTTTTCTCCTATCTTCCTCTTTCTTTCTGCTGGGGCTTCCCGCTTTTCACTAGCGCGCTGTTGGAGCGTTTTTTCGGCTGTAGAGAAGAGATGCGATGCACGGGCGCCGTAATAAAGTGGCCATGGTATTAACGGCGTTAATTCTGGAACGAGGCCGCTTCACACGTCGAATATATAGGAGTCAAGAGATAAGAGGCGCCGGCGAGGCATCGCTCTCGCTGGGAGAGTCGTCTTTGTCGTTGGTGCAAAATGCGCCCCGTTCGAGCACACGCACGCAATAGGTGCAGGGCGACCGTATAAAGAGCCTCTCGCGCAGTCATTTTGGTGCACACGCGTTGTCCGTGGTGTAGGGAGAGGCGGAGCGAGAAGGGAAGGCGAGTGAAGACTTGGGGGAAAAAGTAAATGCAGTGTAAAAGGCGTCGAATTCCCTTTGAGCTCTATCTGGTCGTTCTTTTTTTTTTCTTTTCCCGCGATGCCTGGCGGGGCCTCGTAGGACGATTCATGAGCGCGACGTACACGTGTTTACCGCCTCGGAGCGTTACCGTGTAATACAACCTGGAGGAGCGATAAACATTTCTCCGCTTGCCGTTGAGTCGCGCGTCCCTCGGCTTGCGCGGCGGGAGTCGTAAAGGGCTTGACTGGAGCGTGATGCGCTCCATTACGAGCTCCGGACGCGTTGTCGAAGACGGCGTCGCGCGCCGAGAGGCTCGTTTGAGGTGACATCCCCAGGGAGCGTGTAAAGGGCGCGCTGTAAACGGATGCACACGCGCCAAACAAGAGAAGCCGAGTTCCCCGAAAAGGGCCGATCGGCGCCCTGATGCGCGGTTGTCGTGGCAGGGCGGCGATCTCTCGCAGTCAAGTGGTCTCGAGTGTGCTGTTTTGCACTTGGTGGCCGGTGCATCCCTCGTTAAGGACGCGAGCACCTTCGCGACTCCCCGGAGGCCTTTGGTGTGGAATCGCGCTTTGTTCTGTGGGAAACGCTCTCACCACGCTGTCAATGATAGCCCTGGGCTGTTGGAGCAGAATATTCTTTTTTTTTTTTGCACTCGACTTTCGCAAATAGCTGAACAGGAGAGCCATTGGATGCCCGAAAATCCAGAATAAATGTATCGAATTCAGTTTGACCGTGGCCCATTAATTGGAGTTCCTTCAACACTTTATACTTCGTCTACGCATAATCTCAGTGAGAGCTAATGGTTATTACCATAGACTGCTGTCAGGATCGATGCCAAAAGTAAAGCATTGAATTGGTGAAACGGCCTGGCGTGGAGAGTGTTTCTAAAACAGTACTCGTGACCTCTTTTTTGATGGTTGTGTTGGTGCACATTCGTTGTTAGTGTTGGTTTTTCGTTGCTCTTCTGCCGTATCATTTATTTACTGATCTTGGGTACTGTGGATGAAAGAGATTGAAAAACTACATTTGGCCCATATGTCCGCGCATATGCGTACGGTCATATATGCACATATGACTGCTTGAGACATATAACACTATTGTTCATTCTTAGTTTGCCAGTATAGATAGCTTTGCGGCTGTGACCAAAAGTGAGGTAGCTGTACAAACGGAGTCACCTTTAAGACACGTCACTGCCGTTATTTTCACTCCCTAGTAAGTCTACTCCGTACTTTATGCCCTGCTTCGTGGGCTGTGACCGCAGTATTCCGATCTCTACAGTGTATTGACTGCTTGAGAGTATAACACTATTGTTCGGCGCAGCACATATCAAAGACGATAGGGCGAAGTGTGAAGGCTGTAGAGACGTGTTATCTTTCTGCGTTCGGTATACCGAAACAGGTACAGGTCTGCACCGTGCTTATCGTGCTGCCCTCCCGCGTTTATTTTCTGCGCTGCTTCAACGAGACAGTACCGGTGTCTGTAGCTTCACCGACTGGCCGCAACTGCACCCAAGACACACGCTCACACAACGTGCCGCCCGAGCGCCTTGTCAAAGTCGGCTTCCCAGCAAGGCGCCAGGGCGTGCGGAGAAGCGCGCGCGCAGATGCCGCGGAAGGGCCATTTGCTTGGCCAGATATCATTTTTCCATTCGACTGGCGATGCGATTTTCTAGGCACCGATTTCCACATCGAGAGAGTCATCCGCTTCTCTTGAGCGTCTTACGGGCTCTCGCCTAGGGGTGTGGGGAGGGCGGTTATTCCTCCGATGGAGAGTACTGGCGCGATGTTGCGCTTATTTACCAACGCGAGGGAAGGCAGATTCTCCACCTCGGGAGACGGCGGCAAGGCGGAGCGTCGTTTCGGAAGAGTGTTTGTGTGCAGGAATGTAGGGTGGGTAGGTGGGGGGGAGAGGTTGTAGCGAATGAAGAAGAAGATGGGCCTAGCTGAATGCCTCGAGGCGACTGTCTCTAGCGCGCGGAACGAGGGCTATTTGTCCCCCCTCTTCATGACGCTTTTGTTTGACGGCAGCTGCCGGAGATATTTTCATTTGGAATGGACGCCAGCCGGCTCGTCGGGTGGCCCCGAATAAAGCTGCGGCCGGCAACCGTCTGCAGCCGCTGCCTGTGTTTACAGCCTCGAGAACGTTTTTTTCTTCTTGCGCCTCCCGACGCGTGCTGCGGGCCGAGCAGCGCGGCGGCCATCGCGGATGTTTTTGTTTTTGTGCCCGACGACTCCCGGTCGTCGCAGTTTAAGCCGCACACTCCCTCCCAGTGGACGATTTATTCCGCGACCCGCGAGCATTAAGAAGTTATGTGTTTGAGGAGGACAGAAGGCCGTTTGCCGCCCACTGCTCTCGGCTCGCGGCCGGAGCGCCGTCTTTATCTTTTTGCCTCGCCGCGGGGCCCCAGTGCATAAACGCTGATGCAAACTAGGGCCTCCCTGGAGCGGCACATTCAATTTCCAGCGCGTGTTTTCCGCAGCAAAAGAGGCGCATGAGTGTGCGAAGCCGCGGCTCGCAGACCCCGGGCGCCGCCACCAGCTCCGGGCTGACGTGATAGTAATCCTAATTTCATTACGACAGCTGCGAGAAACCCGGAGCTTCCCGGCTCGGGCGAAAAGCACGGACACGGTCATTGCGGCGAAACCGATTAGAAAGTTTTGGGGGGCCTCGCGCGCTTCAAAAGCCGATGCTGCCGGCGTTGTGCGCTCGGTCGCGAGGGGCGAGGGAGAGGGCCAGATTTTATAGCGCGCCAATGCCGACAATCCCGGAGTGCCTGGCGGCCTCTGGCGGCCGCTGCGTTAGTTTTGTCCTGCTTTTTTGTTTGCTGCCTCTCTCTTTTTTTCGCCCCATCTTAATGACTGGCTGTCTTCGTCGTCTGCAGACGAGCGTATAGTGCAGGCGCCACCGCCACCAGCTGTATAACGGTCGCGCCAGACAGATAAACGGCCTTTACGAAGCAGAAGCGAACTCTCGTGTTCCTGGGACGTTTCCTTTTTCCTTCCGGCGCTTCGGTGAACTGAAGGACAACTCTGTCCTAACGCGAAATCGCAGCGTCGTTTAATGAGAGCGTAGTGGCGACACATCTTGCGGCGCTCAATATCGCATTGGTTCTCCCAAGTCGCGGCGATAATAAATATAGTATAACATGCTACGTGTACCTGTGTGTTTGCAGGTGCACTTTCATATATTCTTTTACCATTGTCAACGCAGGAAAGCGCTTTAGTTGCCAAAGTCTACAGGTGCGCTGCAATGTTGTTCGCCTCTCACTCGCCGAGTCACTTTGGGGATTTCGGACGCACGCTCGTCGGCGCGTGGGACGAGTGTGCAGCGCGAGCTTCGCGAAATGGGGAGGGGGGCACCGTGCCGGCCCAGGCGTCGGCAGCGCGGTGGAGGGAGCGTGAATGCAAACACCTCTGAGCTCTTATATCGACTTAGCGAGGAAACAGGATTACGCTGTCACCACCACCGCCCCCACGCGCAATCGGCCGTCCCGAGGGAGGCCAAGCGCAAGCACGGCGCCTAATCTACGTTTAATGCCGTTTAGTTTCGTACCATCGGCATCTCGGACGCAGCTGATCCCCGTGTGTATACGGGCTTCCGGCGGCGACCAACAACGCCGCGGGTGCAGTGACGACGCCGGTTCCTTGCGTTCCTCCGTCCTTTGGGCTGAGAAGGCGCGGCTCCTTGGCCCTCTTCTTTCTAGCGATTAGGTTCTGCGGCTGCTCTCCTCTAACTGTCTTTTCATTGAAATAAATGGCCGCCACTGCGATGTGTGGGCCGAAGCGGCGCAATCTCTGCGGGGCTTTAAAATGAATCGAACTGTGGCCGAAAAGCGCCCGCTTTTTCTCGGTGTCTCAGCCCAGGAACTTCGCAAGTCGCCTCCTTCGTGTCCGTGGCGACGCTCGCGCGCCGTGTGCTGTCGCCGCCCTTTTGTTTCTTACTCGCGAGCTCTTTCGGGGAGATTAGTAAACTTGGGGACTTTTCTCTCTCGCTCTGCTTCGGGCCCTGACGCCGGGCGCGAATTTCTGTCGGTATCGATTTATAATTTATAATTCTCCTTCTTCTTTAGGCGCTAAGTTAGAAACGATCGCCCGCGACGTGTTCTGATAATTCAGGAGAACTCGAATTAACGTGCCTCTTTACAGCGTGCTCGTGAGCTTTACTTCGTTGCATGGAACGTGAGATAACGGGCGCTAAAGGGCCATGCTTTTGGAGCCCGATAAAGGGCTGGCAGATAAACATATACAGCGGTGACAAACAGTGCCAGCTGCATCCTGTGTGCAATGAATATGGCTGTTGGCACATTAAGAAGAGTGGGTCTAAAAATTAATCTGCAGAAAACTAAAGTAATGTTTAACAGTCTCGGAAGAGAACAGCAATTTGCAATAGGCAGCGAGGCACTGGAAGTCGTAAGGGAATACATCTACTTGGGTCAGGTAGTGACTGCGGATCCGGATCATGAGACGGAAATAATCAGAAGAATAAGAATGGGCTGGGGTGCGTTTGGCAGGCATTCTCAGATCATGAACAGCAGGTTGCCATTATCCCTCAAGAGAAAAGTGTATAATAGCTGTGTCTTACCAGTACTCACCTACGGGGCAGAAACCTGCAGGCTTACGAAAAGGGTTCTACTTAAATTAAGGACGACGCAACGAGCTATGGAAAGAAGAATGATAGGTGTAACGTTAAGGGATAAGAAAAGAGCAGATTGAGTGAGGGAACAAACGCGAGTTAATGATATCTTAGTTGAAATCAAGAAAAAGAAATGGGCATGGGCAAGACACGTAATGAGGAGGGAAGATCACCGATGGTCATTAAGAGTTACAGAATGGATTCCAAGAGAAGGGAAGCGTAGCAGAGGACGGCAGAAAGTTAGGTGGGCGGATGAGATTAAGAAGTTTGCAGGGACGGCATGGCCACAATTAGTACATGACCGGGAATGTTGGAGAAATATGGGAGAGGCCTTTGCCCTGCAGTGGGCGTAACCAGGCTGATGATGATGACATTATGACTCGTGCAACTGAGGGTGGCGTGCTTGAAAAAGAGCGTGGGATCTATAATGTTGTCCGTCTCTATATGTGTTCACTTCTATGTACGCACATATGAATATCGGCGCGCACGAAGTGGTAGAACAACCGAGAAAACACGCGCACAGTTACACGGGATTTCTCCTGCTCGACATACAATGCACGCGGCTATCAGGACTCGATAGAAAAGGGGGGGGGGGGGGGGAGAACCGTTTTTATATTTGTGTTGTCGTAGAACTGTTTTCAGCGCTGCTTTGCTATATAGAGGGCCGTCGATTTCTTTTCACGCTTGCGTGGGTCTGCCGAATTTCAATAGCGCAGGCCATACATGCACCTGCTTTGTGAAAACCGAGCAGGACAGAAGACCGCGTTTTTGTTCAGGCGGCGGGAATGTTTGTGTTCGTTGACTTGCGCGGGAAAGTGACGCGTCACGCAGCGGTAGCCCATTGGCTGTGGCGTTGCGCTGCTGAGGTCGGGGGTTCGATCCTGGCTGCGGCGGCCGCACGTCAATGTAGGCGAAATGAAAAAAAAAATGAAAAAAAGGAAAGCGCTTGTTGACTTAGATGCACGGTAAAGAAACCGAGGTGGTCAAAGCTAGTCTAGAGTTAGTCACTACGGCGTGTGTCAGAATCAGTTCGTGGGTTTGGCACGCAATAGCCTAGAAATACTATAATTATTATTTTAACTAGCATGTCCGCCCAGCTTCGCTTTTCGCGCTTCATTGATTCCCGGATGAAGAGATGTTTTTTTTTCTTGCGTCTTATTATTTAAGGCGAAAAATCAGGAAACGTATTTTAGACCACGCGTTTTGACGAACTATACTTTAGGGCACATATTTGCAATTTACGAATTGAAGCCAGTGAGGTCTTAAGGCACCTACACCTGGAACGAATTGTGAAACAACCAGTTTTCAGATAATCGTTGGTCAAACTTGCAGTAAAGATGCACCGTTCCACTTACTTCTTTAACAAAGTGCCTTTTTGAGCATTGAAGCACAAAATTAATTGGAACGACCATGTATTTCGTTGCACATTTTGGGAACATATATATCGAAACTGAGGTCATCCAGAATTCTTTCCGAGCGAATACGCCTTGCGAAGTCACCGGCTACAATTCGTAAGTTGCAATATCTGCCGCAAAGTAATTAGTGTAATATTTAATTTGCAAAAGTTTGGTAATTAGTGTTAGTTGTTCGGTTTAAGTCTGGCGGTGGCTGTACGCCGTCGGGGAGCACAATAGTCATGTGCAAATTTTAAATGATATTACACTGAAGCCTTGTTGAAGAAACGTTAAACTGAAGGACTTGGCGCCGGGGATGGAGCTGTCGTCGGGAAAACCATGCCCGTCCGCTGCTGCGCAGTTCGGTTCCGGGTTGTACTCAAAAGCCAATAAATAACTATTGTGCCCTGGCCATATATGAACTGTGCATGTTGAGAGAAAAGGGACGGGGGTTACTTGCACGTTCCGGGACTGAAGAGCGTTTTCGCACGGGCGATTTGCATATAATTGGGCTTCAAAAAAAAAAAAAAAACGTGAACACGTAGTTACCTCGCCTTCTGCAGTAGATGCGTGCTGTGACGTATGGCCGGTGGAGGGGGGACTCTTCCCTGTGGCGAAAAGATTTTAATTTGACTCTTGCGTTTACTCTTCGTCAGAGTTTGCCGCGCGACGCGAATTCGGGCAAAGTCTGTTCTTTTTCTTCTCGCGATTCTGTTTCGTTAATACGCGTTTCCAGATGAACCCTTCGGCCCCACGCAGTCCATGGAGGTTCTTCATTCTGGAAGGGCGAGCTTAAGCTTGCCGGGATCAGCAAAAAAAAAAAACGCGGGGTAATTTAATTAGCCGCCGAGAGGTATTGCGCGTCTTTGCTTTCCGCACTGTTCGCCGGCGCCCCGTGGCTGATCGCAGAGCGCGCTCCTCTCGCATGTGAGCTGCTGCTGCGTTCGGTGCCCGCTGGATGTGGGGTGAACGACCGGCAGCTGCGTCCCTGCCTTCCTGCTGCGGATGTACGTACGCGATCGGAATCTGTGCTACACATCGAGCACTGCTGGGCTCCGTGTGTTCATGTAATATGCACACTGGCCGATATAATCTGGATCACTGTGCTTATATTGAAGCCGGAAGAAGCTACGCGGACGCGTGATTTTCCCGCTCGCTGCGATATATACGCGTCCACGTGTGTGTTCCTGCGCGTGCGGTCGCGTTTGCTACTTGATTTGTATGTTCTGGCTTGCCTTGCCTTTTATAGGTCAATGCCCAGCTGGAAACAAAACAAGCTTTGTTTTATTATTTTGTTCTTCTTAAACATTTGCGCGCTCCGCCTAATTTTGCGCCTGCGTGTTCGTTTGTGCTTGATGTTTTGGAACCAGCGCTATGATAGGCGCGAGCAACCACATTCGGGAGTGCAATAGTAGCGTGGCCGTGTCAGCTCTTACGTCGCAACTAGAGAGAGAGCAATAGAAGAAAAACAACAATTGGTTGCGGAGAAGCTCTTGCTCCTTCCTTGGCCCCTCCCTTTTTCTCTAGGTTCTTGGTTTTTTTGTTCCTTTCTTTTTCTTTTCTTTTTTTTTGCGACGGTTAACTAACGATTCGCGATCTAGAACTTTTGTATGGCGACGGTGCTTTGTGTTCTGGAGGACCTTAGCAATGTTACGAAACTTAAGCCGTTTGTCCCCATAGTTTACTATATCCCGCAAATGCTCCAGCCGTCATTTCTTGCGCCCATTTGGACTTATCCCGCAAAAGGTTTCTCCTAATGCGGTATTAATTGGCAGTCTGCGTACGCGCAACGGAAACGACTGAACAACACTGCTGAAACGTGTCCTACGGAACATCGCGCGTGCAGGATATATTATATAAATGACGGCATTCCCTAACAAGCGAAGAGCGAACGCTATAAGAGCAGGCGTAACGTTGCCCACGAATCAAGGACTTTTTGTGCTGCTACATTGCTGATTGTTGGAGCTATAAGGTGCTTCGGTAGCGGTCCTGGCTCATATTTTGAAAGAAAAAACTTCTTCGCTGAGAGAGTGGTTATGATCGCACCTCGAAGTCTATCCACAGTGAAGCGCCACACATCGACTGGTGCCGGTCTCATTTGCAGGGGCGACGATGATATGAGCCGTGCCTCGAGCTTCGCGTGAAGGAAAGACGCGGCTCGTATTGCGCGCGGTAAGCGAGAAGGCTCCAACGACTACGGCGTAAAAATAAAACCGCTGCTCTCCGCCGCGTTATGAACATCACCGTGGGGCCAGGCGCGCGCGCCTTCAGCCGCGGTTCACGCGAGCTCGCGGACGGCGCCGTGTTTGGCTGCCCAGCGAGACGGCGCCCTCTGAGCCGCAAGAGGAGCGCTCACGTTTGGGGGCTAACCCTTCATCGCGGTGTTTGTGCTGCGCTTCAGGCGACGCCGGTTGTTTCCCTGCGCTGGCTGTGTGTACGTGAGCGGCGCCTACCTTTTATTTTTATTTTTCTCCTGCCTGTAAGGGATTCGCTCGCGGCTCTAACTCCGGCTCCCTTTCCTCTCTCAGCCAAGGGTCCTTTTGTTCTTCCTGTTTTTTTTTTCTTGCGCCCCCTGCGCGCGCGTGCGACGTATGCGCCGCAGGACGCGAGCGTCATTACTTTATCAGGAGGGCCATTTTCGCGTGCTCCGGCTCCTAATGACTCCGGCCGGAGTTTCGGCGCGCAAGTATTTAGCGCAGCACCGCGGGCTTGACCGCCTTGACAAGCCGGCGCACTGAGTGCAATACGGCTTTTCTGTTCCTTACCTCTCGTATGCTCTGCTCGGCATTGCGTAACAACAACAAAAAAAGTTTTTCGAAATTAAAAGAAAAAACTAAAATAGTTTGGGTGCAACACGTTGTTTCGCGTGCGCTGCTGGCGTGGGCGGCGCTGGAAGTTTTCCATCTCAACGCTTGTGTGCCTCTTTCAAAGCGAGTTTTACTGTAAATTGGTCGGCACATAGTCGAGTTACGGCGGACACCGGCTGAAACAAGGGGAATCTGTAGGGGTGTGCGAACATTCAGCACTTTCGAATACCGAATCGAATACTGCCATATTAAATTCGGTCTTCGAATCGAATAGTCGCTATATGTAAATACCGATATTTTTTCGAATATTTTTCGAATATTTCGGAGCGTCAACTGCGCGCAAACAAACATACAATCAGAATAAACGTGCGACAGATTTCACCCCCGCGCGCATAATACGAAGCATAAAAGATGAGAACTTGCGTAGTGTAGCAGGCTACGTCGCTCGGGGAGCTAGACTTTACGGGCTATACAGCTGTCATTCCCTCTGTCTGAGGAGCCCTATACGCATTCGAATGAACTGGTTATTCGTTCCTAATGCTTCAGTTGTGCTTTTAATAAACATCATAACTTGCAATGTTATGAAAGATACTTGCTATACTTTATGAATGCTAGAATGTGAACATCGTTTTATGTCAACTGTTAAAACGGCTGCTCGTTATTCGAAAGCTATTCGATATTAAATAAGCTTAGATTCGCTTTTGGCGCTATTCGATTTGTATTCGATTCAGTCTGAAAAATTACTATTCGCACACCTCTAAAAATTTCCGAACGTCACTGCTGATTCTTTTTTACCATGAGTTTAAACAGAGATTAACTCAACTATCTACACGAAAACTCAAGCACTCTACATTTCACCCATTTCACCCACTTTCACCCACTCAAGCACTGTACATTCCACCCACCCTACGTGCCCTGCCCCTAACCTACCCCCACCCGTGGACCCCCCACCTGTGGACCCCCCACCCCTGGCCTTTGATTCCCTAATTCAGTTTCTTTTTTTTTTAAGTCACCTCACTTTGTGTGTTATGTACGTATACGTGAACAGAACTTTCACACAAAGTGCAAGCACTAATTTCGTTTTGTTTTTTGTTTTCTTTTTTTCTTTGCAGGTAATGTGCCCTTCTATCTTCTTCAGTTTACGTGTTTCAGGGTATTCAAGGTAAATTTGTTTTCAGTTTTGATTCACCCCTTCTTTAGGCCTCCCTTTCTTTAAGTTGACGTATTCTCCCATAGATTGTAATTTAAATAACGAATTGGTAAACATTTGACCAACTGTAAATTATGTGCCGCGAATGCCAACCGAGAGTAAAAAGAAACTAATAAAGAAGTGAATGTTTTGCTATATATACAGTCACCTGCGTTTTTATTCTGGCATACTTAAAAAAAAGAAAGGAGATCTAACGCTTAATGTTGCTTTACTTGTACTCAGATTTCGCAACAAGGCCGCATTTTCCGGTCTTCGTCGGTCAAAAAGCACACGGCGTCCTTGCCTGCCTATTTATTGTGGAAGAAATTGAAAACCAGCGTCGTAAGCCGCATGCACCTCGCAGACGCGAGCTAATTTTCCGTTGCTTTACGGTGACTAAATGTCAGGACCACCTAGGCAGTTAGCGATCCCAAGGGTTTTGTTGAACGAACGGCAAGCACTAAATTTTCTGTTAAGGTCGTTCGACTAGAAATGCAGTTCACTTTATATTGTGTATGTGATTTAAACAAAAGGGAAGTTCGCAGGAAGATTGAGGCTTAAAGCGATTGTGATCGAGCAAGGAATGTCGCTAAAGCCAAAGTTTTGACACGGAGACTTGCCTTTGTCGCGATGAAGGCAACTCTTGTCGCATGCATTGGCACCAGCGACATTTCTTCTTCGCGTATGATTTAGCGATTTACGATTTACTGGTAGCTCTGAATATCAAAACGGTGCAGGCAGGAAATATGAAGTGAGCAAACGATATACCTTCGCCGCAAACGTTGTTAGAATATTGCTGTATATAGGAACAAATATTGTTCCGTTAAATAAGAGCAGTTTCCGCGCTATTCATCGAGCCTCACCACAAGAATAGCCCCGACGCTTTCTGGCACTCATCTCCCGTCCGAGTAATCCTGATCGGTGGAAAAACACGGGCAATCCGCGTCCTTCCCAGCACGCACCGTCAGCGCAGACGTTTTAGTTTACACGCTAGTCTAGACTTTGAGGCACGAGCGAGCGGCGAACCTGGCTCCTGGTGTCTGTCTCCCCTGGCAGGCCGCGCGCTCGTGTTGTGAAGAGAGCCTGCGCGCCGTGCTTGTGGCCCTCGCATTCGACTTTATTTGCGCACTGAAGAGGCGTGTGCGTTTGTGGGCGCGCGCGCCGCTGGCGCTAAAAATTTACCGACGCCGCATTTTTGTTGCGATTCTTTTCACGTTCCTATCTTCTTTTGGAGTGCTTTATTGGCTCGCATGAAGCCGCGTGCTCCCGCTATCGGCTGGGTCGGGCACTCGTCGGCACGGACGATAAGAAATTAATAGATTCAGAGGAAAATAAGCCTTACAAAATACGACCCTTGGGTATAGGAAAAACGAGAAAGGGGGGGGGCGCTAAAGAAAAAGGAAAGAATTTTTTTTTTTTTTGCAAACATGGGCACTGCGCCAGCAATTGAGAGTTGCATTGCCTTCATCGCTCGGCGTACCAGCCAGACGATAGAAAAGGGTGGAAGGCAGAGACGAAGCTAGCCAAAGAGCGAACCCGCGCGGACCTAAGTACTCTAGGGACTTAAATGTAAACATCACAGCAGCGCCACTGCTTTGTGCACCACCAACGGCACCTTCTCTGACTCGGCGCTCGTAGCATTGAAAGGCAAAGATGTCGCAAAGAGGCAGGCACAAAAATATGTCTTTTGAGCAAATACCAACTGTAGGCCAAGAAGCCGTTCTCTTGAAGCTTGTAGCACTGTTTCAGGCGACCGGTATTTGCCACCTGCGAGTGTTCTGAGACAGACCCAACGCTGTGTCTGAAATTGCGCTGACCTTCTCGAGAAGAAGAAGGCACCGTAGACCGTATTGAACCTGCGATATTCCTTTAAGAATTACGCGCCCCAGCTACCTGCGCGGCGACATCATCGATGAAGTGCGAGTAATGTAAGTAGCTCATGTTGTTCGGGCTCACGCTTGAGAGAGTTTTTAGCCAGAGTCGACGTGACCGAAGGGTTAGCGAAACAGGAAACCCACTGTAGCCGCTGTTCTCGAAGCCCTCGCCTTCCCTACTTATATAGAAAGCGAATTCAGTGCAGCTTTCTTGGCACGTGTGAAGACGACAGGAACAACAACGCCCCTCGCCAGCCCCCTTCTACAGTGCACGTAAATCAGCAACGAGGTGAAAGTCAATGAGTACGCTGGCGGCTGTATGATGCCTATAACGTGTAGCACCCGGAACTCGCGCAGATCTTCCCCGAATTTTAGATGACATCTGCCTTCTTGTTATGACTTGGCCGTGCAGTTTTCTCAATAATGAAGTCAGGCAACAGCAATTTCCGATTCGCAGCACTCAGGTCAAATCTAGCTGTATACAAACACTATCGCATCAAATAAAACGTTCCGAGAAGACGAAATTAGCTCACAAGCTCACATTCTTTAATTGTTTCAGCCCTCGTAAAGCAGATACACTTTGTGGCGGTTATTCGCTACTGTTGACTCCAGCGCGTCATCATGGCCGCGTCTCTGCACTGTCACCGCACAGTATGCGCTTTCATATAGCGATTCTATGCACTTCCATTCGAGATATTAATTCCCATAGCGTGAAACGAAAAACGTGGGCACTCCAGTTACTTTTGTGCTGCGATGTATAAAATAGCGTTTTGTTAATAAAGTAAGTGGAACAACAGTGCACGCATTTTTTTACGGTGAGTTTGACGGCGCATAGTTCGAAACTGGTGTCATCCTGGCAATTAATTCCAAGTGGATACGCCTTGCAAGCTCAACGCCTACATATTGCAATATGCGTCGTAAAATAATCGAGTAAGAAGCTAATTAGTAAATTCATGTTAATTAGTTGAGTACGCGTTTCGATTTCTTGTGCAAATAATGTACGCCTCTTTGAACAGCCCAGCTCAAGGACTAGAATTATGCCATCTACCATAGGCGGTAACTAAAAATTTTCTAAAACTTAAAAATGATCGCCCGGTATATTATCCTGTCTGTTAGCTTCTCTCGGCAAATAACAGAAACTCGGGATAACTATTCTCGCCTTGGGATGCTAGAAAGTGGCTCATGATGACGCTGACAGACCTGAGTGACATCAACTTAGCACTGGCAAAAAAAAAAAGAAAAGAAAAGCGGTTGGTCCACGCGACGTTTCGAATAGGTTCCCACTGGATGCGGCCACTATCGAAACAAGAACGGGCGATATCAAATGTGTTTCACAGGCAAAGTATATGCGGAGGTTGCAGGCTGGGTTTCTTTTCTGTTCTTCCGTCTTTTTACCCCCGTTTACTGAGTTTTGCACCCCTTAGTGGTGGACAGTGCGTAAACGCTCACTTCGCCCGCGACGCGCGCTCTGGACGCAGCCGACGCGCACGCGGCCCAAGGCGTCGGCCCGAAGGGGGCGAGCCTTTATCGGCGTTGCCCGCTTGGAATTCCGTTCTGCGGGAAGCGAAGTGACATCCTGGAAACGGATGACGGACGAGCGCGCGGCGCAAGCGTCCTTCCGCAATGCCTGCGCTATACGGACGGGAGGGTTGGCGCCAACAATGCGTGCCGCAGCGCTTCCTCCCCCGCGTTTCGCCAGAGCCGCGCGGCGTAGCGCGCTTTCCGGGGCGCCACTTTGATACGGGGAGGCCGCGGATAGGCGTCGCTTGTCCTTCGTGTTTCGGGCCCTCTTCGGCGCCTGCTGCGTCTTACCGACGATCCTTGCCGAAGATTGGGACTTGTCATTTGTTTCCTTTTTTTTTCCTTCCTTTTCTTGATTCGCGTTTGTCTGAGTTGTGGCTCGACCGGCACGGCACGTGCGCGACCCCCTTGGCTCTTCTTTTCCGTTACCTCTTTGCACTGTGAGGCGCGCTAGACTAGGGAACAGTGTGAACGGTTCGGCGACGAGCTTAAATATACCCGACATCCGGACACAGTCGTTGCATGAACAGTGAAGCAGTCTGGCTATATCGTGTAGTCGATATCGTTTCAACGATGGCGTGCCTTATAAGTTTGGACGTTTTCATCGAGAGATTTCAACGTTTTCGTGTTCTTTGGTGAAGGAAATGGTTACGCCAATAAGCTCAGCTTCACACAGGAATGGGAACTTGTCACGCGTCTTTTGTGCTAGTCACGCGTATTTTCTCCGTGAATACGAGAGAAATACGTCTGAGAAATGGAAACGAAACTAGACACTGCAGTTTGGTTAAAACACGTTGGCGGGCTTGTTGGTTAGAATCCATGACAAAGTGTATAAGCGCGACTGAACGAGGACGTAGAAAGACACAGTATCTGTTTCTTTCTGCACGCGCAGGAAGTTTTTCTTTTTTTTTTTTCAAGATTGAAGGGTGGCGTTACTGACCACAACTATAGATGCTGATTGGTTTCATCGGTATGGCGCACGTGCATACGATGGTGACGTGGAATCAGAAGTAATTGTGCCGTGATCTTACGAGATAGAGGAGGCCTTGCTCGGCTAATGCATCGAAGGAATGCATGGCCATAATTGATGTTTACTGTCGCTGTCGATGCTTCTGCATCCACATCGATACGGCCACTTGTAGCGAGGGTCATTTAATTGTGAAGCAGGGCTCGTAAAAATTATTATGACAGAATTATACGAGAAAATTACTGTGTCATACAAGACGCGTTCGCGTATATGTAGTGTCGCGCCAGAGCTGAATGGTCCCATTATTTAAAATAGTTGTTTCAACATAATTTCCAGGCCATATTAATAAAATACAAGTGCATAAGTAATTGCACTTTTGAGGAATTGAAGAACTACTTCATATAGTTGCAATAATTCTTCAATTTATTTTCGTTGCTTCGTTAGTAATGTTACTGCCTGTTACCATTACGGCATGTCCCGTTATAATGAATTATATACGTATTCGCGCTAATATTTGGTGTTAAATTCGAATATTCTTTGCATATAACAGTTTCAGCCATAGCAATACTTTTTTTTTCCTAACCGCTGTTTTGTTTACACTTTTTGTATCTTATTAGTTTTACAATTTCTGCTCAATGTCCTGTGTGAATCTTCTAATTATTATTTATTGTACAGTTATTATCATTGCCTATACTGCGGCGCACTTTCTGTTTGTTACGCGTTCAGTGTCTCAAATGTTTACCTTCATGTTAATTTGTATGCAAGGGCCTCACAGGAATTTATGGGCCTAGTTAAGGGGGGCTGTTGATTCAGCGTTGACTCCATATTTATTTCCAGAAAGTCTTGTAGAAAAATAAGCATTAATTGAATTGCATTATTAAGAAGTAGGAACAAATCGGTTAGTATTTTGTAATTTTTCGCCATGGGGCCCCCCGTGTCGTCCTTCTTTATTCTTAAATTCACACGAGATCTACTGACACCATTAGAATTGCTGCAGTTGTGAGTTAAAGCTTTAGCTCGCGCTTTAATCAATATGCGATTCATACAGTGGCAATAGCTTCAAATCTTTTCACTGAGAGCTAACGCCTTTTTTTTTTTTTCGCGCTGCATGCGCGTTCAGTGTCCAAAGCCGCTTTGGCACTACAACACGTAACCGAAAAAGTAATGTAACCTCGAATAAAACCATCCGCACTGCGTTTGTAAATGTACGTATACTTGCGGACTGGCACCACCACGCGAAGGTGGCAACGGCTTCTCCCGTGTGTGTAGCATGGCCGAGCGGATTGTTCAGGGACCCGGAAACAAAACATAGAGGGGACGCCTGATCTCGACGCATGCGACGAGAACGCGCTTTTCGGTGCTGCGGCCACCCTTCTGTTGTGAACAAAACGGGAAGGAACGAAACAAGAAGGAGAAATGCGAACCACACTCTGGTGGTAATTTTTCCTGTGACCGGATAGCGTGTCACGTCCTGGGGGCGCGACAGCTTTGAGCCGCGGCGGTCAGTCTCGGCGGAGGTTAGGTCGTGGGCGTGGGGGGGGGGGGGGGGGGGGGTTAGTCAGTAGCGTGCCCCCTGCTGCGGCGGTGTCAAACAAAGCGCTCGGTTCGCGCGCGACGCACGGCCGGCCGCGATTCATTTCGAACTGGTATCGAGCGCTCGCGAAGGCCCAGGGTCTGAACTCGCGGAGCCGGATGTCAGGCTGTGGGTCGATAAGGGGTCGGCCAGACGCCGCGTGAGTAATGACCCGTGGAGCACTGCGGAGTGCGCGAGCAGTCCCCCCCCCCCCCTCCCCCCTGCCCGCATGCCGCGCCGATAGCCTTGGCGCCGGCCCGGCGACGCTTGACCCGCCGCGCGCCTTCAGGTGCACCGGCCGCCAGCTCGGCCTGCCAGGTCTCGCAGGGCGCCTGCTCTGCGTGCGCCAGGAGACAGAGTCCCCCCTTTGTCGGTGACTTTAATTGCGGTCGCGCAATATCCGTGCGCGTGCGTGTTCGTGTACGTGGACCGTGAACAGCGGAGACGGGCAGGAAGCGAGCGTCTATATATGGAGCACATATAGACGCCGGGTCCTAGCTTCACTCATTCGTGTATTTGCCAATAAACTGCGTGATCAACTGTGAGCGGTAGATGGGAAGAGCGGCACGAGTTATCCGTTGCATTATGCTGCACGCAGGCGAGCGCATAAACATTAGCGGTCGGATTCGGCAAAGTATAGCAACGCGACGTTTCCGGAAAACCTACCTCGACTTCGTGTACCTCGTGTCTGCAACCGGTACCGATTGCTGGGTTGTGCATTTCGCCCGTTGGGTTGTACGTGCACTTTCTCGAGCTTGCGGAGAGAGCATGCGTTTAGCACGCTGAGCTCGATGGATGTGCATGTGACATTCTAGAGGCAACAGGTGACGCTTTATAGGCAGCTTCGTGAATACAGTCCGTCGAGGCCATTGACCTGCAGTCTCCGTGTACACGCGCCATTCAAGGAAGCCAAATTTGATGTGACCGCAGCGTCTCTTCTGCGCTTTGTGCGTCGCGGTGCCGCTCGCCCTTGTGCACAGCTGCGGAATGCCGAGCCCACCGAGTCCGACAGATACTTGTGCTCGCATTTCTTGTCGGCATCTCAGTTGACCCTTTCCGGTGGCATCCGATACTCCGTATCGCGCGGTGTCTGGCGTCTGGTTAAACCGCGCGCAAACCGACGCTGCGGCGGCGGCCGCGCGACATGCTACACCGGATGCACGCTGCAGCGCTTGCGGAGCATTGCAGTAAGCGCATTGCTGAGCCATTGCAGTGTACTTGCTCCGCACCGACTAACCCAAGCGTTACGCGATCAGCTTCCACTTTACGCCCCATGACGTATGCGCCGCTTCATCTGTTGTGTATCGGTTGTGAACAACTGTTCCTTCTATATATTCCTGCTTGACGTCTCTTTTCGTCCTCTACACGGCGACTTGGGCCTGCATTGGCACTAGCCCAATTTCACTTAAGCTGTTAGATATGGAGCTGGTTCCTGCGATTTCTTCGAGTTCCCCAAACCGCTTCGAGTGGCAGCACAGCTAATTGAGGAATGCAGAAGCAGGAAAGCGCATTCCAGAGAAGCGGCCGAGGCAACAAGTTCGTGCGTCGCCGGGATTAGAAGGGGGCCTGGGACAATGGAGCTCAATCGACCCCCTTCGTCTTTGAAGAAGGCATTTGCCACCGCTGCGGAGCCGAGTCGCCGGGGTTAGCAGGTGGGCATCCGACAATGAAGCAGGTGCACGAGCGCCCCCCCCCCCGCTCCTTCTCCAGCCTACAAGTGGATTACCAGTCTGCGTGGCAAGACCGCGGAGAGCCCCGACAGGTGTGCCCCGCGACACGGGCGCCTACCATTGGCTGCAAGTGGCGTCATCGGAGTGGACTCTCCCATTGGTCAAACATGACGTGACTTGCAGTGCTCGAAGGGCTTATAAGAAGCCTTCCAGAGAGACCTGAGGATTCTGGGATATGCCCTGATTCCCTGATTCTCCTCTCTCGAACTTCTTGCAGCGGGCCGCAGCGTCCGAGTTGCTGCCGGCCCGTAATGTCAGTACGACTGTTAATTGACGCTCTCGTCCCTGGACATAATGTAGAATAAATCCCTCCCAAGTTTGGGTTTTCATCCGCGAAGCCCGTCCTCCAACCCCTACATCTGGTTGGCAGCGGTAGGATCGCCTCCGAATGCATCAGCTGGTGGCAGCGCTACGGATCAACCTTCGTCGAGAGAGATCATAAGGAACCGGGAAGAGCGAAGAAGAGAGAGCCTTCGTCGAAAGAGGTCCGAAGAGACTGGGAGTATCGAAGAAGGAGCGAGCCTTCGACCCAGGGAGTCCGGAAGGAACCGGGAACAGCGGACAAATGAACCGGATGGCAGGGTGCTGCAACCGTAAGTGAGCGCGTGGTTTTTTTCCTTATGATTCGCCAGACTCAAAGGTTGTGTGTTCAATTTTGATAGTTCTGGGAATCGGGAGTTTGTTGCATTGTGTGTTTGCACAAATTAATTAAGGAAAACAGTTTTAACCACCTGTCGGGGCAGCTGCCATGGATCTTAGAAGGTTGACGAGGTTAGACTTGTTGTTGGTGTGCGACGATTTGGGAGTTGAGGCGGACGAACGGATGGAAACGCCAGCTATCATAAAGGCGATTAATGATAGTGGCAATGATGACAAAAGCATTGCGCTTGCTTGGGAGGTGATACAGGAGCCACAGGAGCGTGTGCGTCGTGTACGTTTGCGAGAGCGTCGTGAGCTTAGGAGTGAGCGTCAGCGTGAAGAACGCGAGAATGAACGGAAGCAGGAGCTTCAAGAACTTGCTCTTAGGTGTGAGCGTCACGGACGTGAGAATGAACGCGAACGTGAGCGAGAGGAAAAGTATGAGAGAGAGAAGGCAGCACTGATCAAAGAGATACAGTATTGTGATCAGTTATTGGCACAGAGACAACGGCTGTCTGAGAATTCTGTAAATAGTACAGAGCGAAAGTATGAGGAAGCATCTAGCAGATTTTCGCCAGAAGCCGACGAAAAGAGTAGTGCCTGTGAGATTGGCTGCCGATTGATAAGTAAAGGGAAAAGGCTAGCTGCTAACGATGCCTTAGTGGCAATAGAGGCCGTTAAAGGCCAGAGTGAGAGCGACGAGGTGCTGTGCCAACAGATGACTGTAGAGACAGCTAGGCCAGCTGCGAACAAATTGGCACAGTTACCGCGTGTGTGCGTCGCTGGTAATGTTAGCGAGGTTGCTAGCGAAGGAAAGGGTACTGTTGACGCGACAGACGCGAGCACCCATGTAGAGCCAGATGTGCGTGCAGAAGTGAAGTGCGAGCTGAGCGGTGCAGTTGAGGGTAATTCTGAGGATTGCGAGCTGCGTAGCTCAAGAGAATACAACTGCATTGTTCAGGGATCGGTGCGGCTCTCCGCCAGTCTAGGTAGCCTAGAGAGGGATGATTCAGTTATTAATCATTCGGACTGTGCGCGTGAGACAGCGATCGATACCGACGGGCTGTGTGCCGATTCACAGCGTGAGCTGGGCAATGTAGTAGAGGGCAGTTCGCAAGAGTGCGAGTTGTCTTACTCGAGTAAAGCCTGCTGCATTGTGCCAGAGTCGGTTGAGCTGTCCGCCAGTCGAGGCAAAGTGAGAGTAGATTTAAATGTAAATCACTCAGACTGCGCGGGTAAGAGGCCGATCCGGGCCGACGAAATGTGTACCGGCCAGCACGAGGCACGAGAAGGCGACATGAAGGCTAGTGCAAAGAGAAAGCGCCTTAAAAAGAAGCGCCGTAAAGACCGAAAGTCGGTAATTAATGTAGCGCCGCCAAAGATGGCGAGAAACCCAAATGGGCAGGGCGCGAGGAAGAAGGTGCGGTCGTCTAGGACGATGTTGACGCATCCAGAACGTTCGAGCCACCGGTCAAAAGGGGACCGCGAAGAATGTTCTGCACGGACGCGGACAAAGGGCACGAGGCAGTTAAGCTGCTCGTCGTTCCGTAGTTCTTTTCATAGCTCAGCGTGCAGTTGGAAGAAACGCAAGGTGGCAGGACGAGACCAGGTGGGGAGTAGCGACGCGGTCAATCGAGTTCGTGTTGAAAGCGGGGCGCGGGGACGCAAATTGGCAGTAGACCGTAACGTCTTGGGGGAGCTGATAGTGAATCAGCCCTTTTGTTGTCTCTTGGCAGCCAGAGTAGCTTTCAGACCACGTCCACCCCGCGTTCGACTCAAAGTATGAGTCAGACGGAAGCGTTTGGAAAAGGAGGCCTGGAGCGCTTCCGTAGAAATGAAGTGTCTTGTTTTATTTTTGAGCATCGGAAAATTTCGCGATTTGAGACTAGGTTTTCTTTCAATATGTAAACGTATGAGCTTTGTTTGTGTTTTCGTTTGAGAAGCTCGAGATTTGAAAGATTTGAAGAGTTTGTGTAAACATGTAGTCTCGCGAGATGCTCATTAATAAGTAAATAGGCTTTTTTTTTGTGTGTGTGAGTAACCTGAAGGTCAAGGTTATCGTTGAGAGGCCTATCGTAACGCGCGTGTGTGTTATTTAACCTTCTTTCTTTTTAAGTGTTTTTGAATTTTCTAAGGTTAAGCGCGTAGATTTTCAGTGAGTGCATGAGTTGCACTGAGAGGCGTTCTTAGTTCCATTAGCGCGTGTCCTGTGTGGACGGAAGGAAGCAGACTTTATGACTGGGTTGCTAGTGTGTGTGTGAGGGCAGCCGTGTATTCTGACTTCTTTAGTGAACGTGCGTGGAAAGAGTTAGTAGAAGACGCATCATTTTAAGAGTTCTGCGGAGTGTGTAAGTCCCGCAAGTTTAATTGCTCGTTTACGTCACGTGTCCTGTAGGACTTTCAGGACAGAAACGTGAGTAAGCGTAAGTGAAAAGTTTGCCTACAACGCAAGTACGCGTTTTGTTTAGTGACCACAAGGCTAGTGCGCTTGTGATTACGTACTTGTGAGGTTGACCAGATTGTTCAGTGGCACCAATACGTGCGATAAGTACGCCACTGCGATAGATTGGAAACATGCTGTTCGTGTGGTTAGGCCACTTAAGTTATGTTCGGCTGTTTTCATTTGTTGTTTGCATCGTCAACGACCTTTTTGTTTTGCAACAACAATAGTAGTCTGGTCTTGTCGGCAATCGAGGAGAAATGGATAGCTGTTTGGAAGGGTGGTTGGAACTGTTTTGTCGAAATTGGGGAAATAAAAGATCAGGGTTGATTTTGACTCAGTAATAGTCTGGCGAGTCAGGGGTGAAGAGCCTGCGCTTACGCGTGGTGCAGCGCTGTGCTGTTTTGTTTGTTTGACGTTTGTTCTCCAGGGCCCAGGATCCCGAGGGTTGTCAAACGTGGCTCGACCCCAGTACCCTGCAGCTTCTATCAGCGTTCCTCATGGCCAGCGAATTGGTTTCACCGGCCATTCAGAACAACCGGGGCGAGGACGAGCTGTTAGATATGGAGCTGGTTCCTGCGATTTCTTCGAGTTCCCCAAACCGCTTCGAGTGGCAGCACAGCTAATTGAGGAATGCAGAAGCAGGAAAGCGCATTCCAGAGAAGCGGCCGAGGCAACAAGTTCGTGCGTCGCCGGGATTAGAAGGGGGCCTGGGACAATGGAGCTCAATCGACCCCCTTCGTCTTTGAAGAAGGCATTTGCCACCGCTGCGGAGCCGAGTCGCCGGGGTTAGCAGGTGGGCATCCGACAATGAAGCAGGTGCACGAGCGCCCCCCCCCCCCCCGCTCCTTCTCCAGCCTACAAGTGGATTACCAGTCTGCGTGGCAAGACCGCGGAGAGCCCCGACAGGTGTGCCCCGCGACACGGGCGCCTACCATTGGCTGCAAGTGGCGTCATCGGAGTGGACTCTCCCATTGGTCAAACATGACGTGACTTGCAGTGCTCGAAGGGCTTATAAGAAGCCTTCCAGAGAGACCTGAGGATTCTGGGATATGCCCTGATTCCCTGATTCTCCTCTCTCGAACTTCTTGCAGCGGGCCGCAGCGTCCGAGTTGCTGCCGGCCCGTAATGTCAGTACGACTGTTAATTGACGCTCTCGTCCCTGGACATAATGTAGAATAAATCCTCCCAAGTTGGGCTTCCATCCCGAAGTCCCGTATTCCAACCCCTACAAAGCGCGGTTCGTGATCTTTATCGAAACTTGAATGAGCAAGCGAGGCACGTTTAATTGTATAGCGGGTGCTACGTGTTTAGCAGGTTAAATATATAGCTGCTGTCAGGCGTCACACACACACACACACATATATATATACATATCCATTACAAAGTGAGCTGACGTATCCGGTATTGACTGTTTACGTAAGGAGGATCTCTGCCTTGCTTCTTGCCTTGCGAGACAGCGGCAACATCCAGTCACGCAGGTATACCGTCACCACTTGAAATGGTTCATGCATGCCTTCGTCTTACGAGAAGAAACCGCTGATTCACGAGCGGAAAGTGCAGGCCTCGTTGGCGTCTGTTTCCCTGGTCGAGGCGTGCGGGTCATACTCGGAACTTATTTAAGGGGCTTGCGCAAGAAACGCGCCCCTCTGGGCGTTTCTCACAGATGGCCGTCGTGGTGTTGCAATGGGCGCATTAGTGAGATCGGCCTGTTTTAATTAGCGCTCCGTGTGCGTCGCGAGCAGTCGGTGCCATGCGACGCGCCTGCAACATATTATAGTCCTCGAGCCATTGCCAGAAGCACTTATCTGGGCCGTTGAGTCACGCGCTTTCCTCACTTTATGTGTGCGGAGGGATTTGGTGTATCTGATTTAATCGCTGCTCGGACGCTCGTTGTCGATTTGAGGAATAACTGTGCTGCCTGTGTATTGCTCTATAAGGAAGCTGGACCGGCATTAGCGTCCTTGCTGTCCCGTTCCGTTTTCGCCTCTAATAATGTGGCGGCATTGTTGCGATCTGCAGGAATTACTGCACCTCGCTTTATTTAAATTTAATTTACCGCGGACCAGTAAATGAGGTAGCGCGCCAGTTTGACTAAATAGCTAGCAGCGCAGGTTGGATTAGTGGTCAAAGTTTATGTCACATGTGCAGAGTTATGCGCCTCCGGAGTTTATGCCGTTCTCCGAAGTTTATGTTACTTTTTATTCCTTTCAGGCACTTAACATTTCTTCAATCTCTTATTATTATTATTTTTTTCATCTTCAAGCGTGTACATGAATGCGCCGTCTTTCGGCGCCTCCTTTACGCTATCCTGACAATGTTGACATTCTTTGAAGGCATGCAGTTCTCGGGATGTTCGCGTATATAGGTCAGCCTATGCTTTCTACTCAAATGTTATGTAATGAAGAGGCAGTCGGTCGTTCAACGGCTGGTTCATGCTCTCCACTTCCTGCTTATTCCTTCTTTCTTCCTCCTTCCCCGCATGCCCTGTGCCTTTCAACTTTATAGAATCGTCGTCGTCGTCATTCCTCGTTAAATTAAAGAAAAAATAATTATGGAGTTCTACGTGCCATAAGTGCGACCTGCTTATAAAGCGCGCGTGGTACACGAGCGTATGGCACTAGAATTTTGTGGTGGTCTCGCTACTCATTATTTTTGCTTTTACGGCATTTTTGACACACCAAGGAATCGGGCTATATGCGAAATCAGGCGATGTTAATTTTAATCCGGTCCTGCCCACATAAGCGGTATAGCTGACTTCACACGACGGGCCGAATCCTGCAGACAATTACGACGTGGCTCAGTGCCGCCGAATCAGGCCGCTTACGAAGAGATGCCACGCAAACGAACTGCTTGCGGCGCGATTCGTTGCATTTCTGCCACGTGACGTTCGTCTGGGGACTGAATCAACGATCTGTCCCGCCATGAGAACCCAACTTTCAAAAATGAGTCAATAACCCGGCAACACCCATCGGGAGCCATGCGGGGGTCTACGTTCCTCACAAAGTACGTGCGCGTAACGAGGGACTGACGCAAAGCGGCTTAGATAACGCGTCGCCTTTGTGCATTATGTGTCAGGTTTTGCGCATGTAAAATCAACCAAATGAGAATCACGTGTATAGAAAGGAAGCCACCTTTCTCCCGGACAAAGGCGGAGATATAAAATTTCGCCACCGCGAAATTTATTGGGTTTATCTGGAAAAAAAGAATTACGGAGGGATGAGGGGGGGGGGAGCAGAACCCAAGCTGTGTGCCAAAAGATGTTGAAAATCTGTCGCGGTTACGAGGAACGTGTTTTGACTTACTCCAGGTGATGCAGCTGCTGAGCAGACACGGGCGTTAAGGCGCGAGCAGCTTACAAAATCGATGCGAGCAGCGTGGTCGATATTCGTTTGAGTTACCGCGAACACAACGTATAAGCAAACGGTGCATACCTCACTTCAACGAGCCGAACGGAAAATGGTTCTGGCAGCTTAGGCTTAGGCCAAGCACAAATCTCAATCTCATCGGAACTTTGCACCTCGGAGGCTGGCGAAAGGCATCGGTAGTTCGTTCGTTCTTCTTTTCTTTTTTTCCTTCTCCTGGTCCTCGCTGTCGTCGTTCCAGGTAACACAGCGGGGAGTCCGCATTTCGTTATTAGATTCGTCCGACTGTTGGTAAGCACCAGCTTTAGTAATTTTGCTCTTATCGGAGCACCTCGGCTCGGCGCGTTGCTGTACCCGCCTTTTTGCATTGTCTTCCTTCCTCGCTCATTTAGGCTCGTCTGCACTCGCAAAGTTCTCGACAGCGCCGCTCCTCACGTGCAAACAAGCGTGCATAGCTTAAGCGGCACGTGGAAACTTATGTAAAAGAAGCAAGAAATTTCTGGGCGCACCGGTCTCCTCGCCGAGGTGTTCTTTTAAAACTCTCGCGTTTGTTGTCTAGCTGCTTGGTCCTCCCCCTGTTTGCAAATATCGCATTGGTATTCATTATGCGCCTCTTCGTTGAGCGGAGTTCTGTGCGCGCTAAGTGTGGAATCGCGCGAGCGCAAAGGAAGAAGCGTACGTTATAAACCCATCCTTGTATGGAAATAACGTATACACACGCAGGCACGTGGGAAGAATCCCGCTTGCTCTTTTTTTTTTCTTCCCCCCCCCCCCCCCCCCCTAGGCGCGGCACAAACTGCGTCGCTGCTTGCTGGAGGCGGAGGTGGTGCGGCGAGGGGGAGACGGGCCTGCTTGCGCTCATGGTCGATGTCGTCGTCTTTGGCTCGGAATGTATTTGCTTCTGCGTCTTCTTGGATTTACCGAGGCACGAGAACTGCGCCGCGTCTCGGCTCCTTAAGCAGCCACCGACTTGGTTTCCAGCTTTACGCATGCTGGAACAGAGGCGCGTTTTGTTTTCAAGGAAGACTTACGCTCCTTTGTGCGACAAGGCATATTGTGGTGCTATATACTCATTTTTCAATGCGTTAGGATTAGCACTGTCAAAGTGAAAAAAGAAAAGCACATGCGTGTGAGGCGTGGGAACTCGGTCACGTGGTAGAGTGCAGATGGGAAAGCATAAAAGAGCGCGCGTTTATATATATATATATATATATATATATATATATATATATATATATATATATATATATATATATATATATATATATATATATATATATATATATATATTAATGAAAAGTTATGTATGTCCGGTGCATAGGTAGTTGAACAAACGTATATACACACGTACACGTGACACCTGCGGCAAAAAGGATGTTCCACATCCGCCGCCAAAGTTTATGAGTGGTCGCGCTGGCTAACACTCCCAGGGTTAGTTCTAGTAGTAACACATAAATACCCCAGAAAGTCGATGGGAAAACGGAGCCGGCGGTAGCTCAATTGGTGAGAGCATCGCACGCGGAATGCGAAGACGTGGGATCATTCCCCATCTGCGAAAAGTTGTTTTTTCATCCAGTTTCATTTCCATTAATTTATCATTTCTTTAATTTAGTTAGTAAGTACAAGTAATTTCCCCTGTGTTGTCCTTGGCGTCTTTGTTCGTTGGCTTCTCGTGATATGATGAACATATATATATATATATATATATATATATATATATATATATATATATATATATATATATATATATATATTCCCCCCGTAAGTTACACTTCGCTTCTCGAAGCGGCTGAACATGTTTCGTGTGATCTCCTGACAACACTTTGCAATGGTGGCGAATGCCTTTTCAATCATGTATCCGGGACCTGAAAGAGATGCGACGCAGTGTTAACGCATATTTCGCGCGTTTATCGCTAAATTGCCACTGAATGTCTTTTCATTACGTGCACTTTCGAAGCAAGTGCGATTGGTGTGACGCTGACGAGTCGAGCTGGCGGTTGGCGTCTTGTATTTCGTGGCTCGGATTTGAATATAGTATTGATGGGCTGTGCGGCAATTAATTCGCGATCAGCAGATGCCTCATTGATAAATTGTTCCGTTTTAGTGCCATAGCGCCTACAGTGCGCAAGAAAACCTCATGAGCACAAGAGACAAATCGGTTGAGTGACTTATACAGTTGCCTCGTTATTTGCCGTATTTTCCTGCAGTGCTTCAGGTATTTTGGATGGCATTCATTCTTGTTTTTCGTTCGCAACCACTCCCCTCAGTACTGCATTTGGCCCGCGAGTATAATAAATGAATAATAAATTATTTGAGCGGCTCTGCATGAGCGCAGCTGTTTGCGTGCTAGTTCGAGAGCGGCGCTTTGTGGGAGGCAGTAATAAACGCATGAAATTCTATTTATGTATTTATTCATTCATTCAGTTACCTCACAGGCTCCGGAAGAACTATGGCGTGAGGGAAGATACAGGGAATTAGCAAAAAGAAAGGAGTACAAAGAAATTATACATTGTTAGCAAGTAAACATGAAAGTCAAATATCTAAAGATATAAATAACGCGATAAATGGAACAAAACGACTGTGGGAAGTAGCAAAAAAGGAGTACCAAGAAATTATACAAATGATAGCTGGTGAATATGTAAGAACAAGGCTCTAACAACGTTAACGCAATACAAAGCAAGCCAACAAACAAACAAAACAAAACAAAAACTATACAACTTCGCTAAAAGTATTTAGTTAGGTGCGCAGTAAGGTTTAGTTGTGATGAATTATGGACATAATATGCATAAGCGTGCTTTGAAGCATACAAGGTCAAGAATGTCAACTGCGTCGTTTGGAAGGTTATTCTAATGCTGAATGGCTTGTGGTAACGCGGAAGAATTGAAAGCATTCGTTCGGCCAAAGATACGCTGGAAACTGAGATGATTATGCAGACGCCGAGATGCACGAGATGGACGAGTGAGCGACAGGGTGGACGGGCGCGTGCTATGGACTATTTTGTGAAACAGACAAAGCAATGCTATGGTTCCTGGGGATACAAAAGATGAGAAGGATAAAGATGACTTAATGCTAGTCACGCTAGAGTCGCGGTGATAATTTCTGACAATGAAGCGGGCGGCGCGGTTTTGGACTGACTCGATAGTCGCGATTAGGTAAGCTTGATGAGGCGACCAGGTATATGGGCTGCGAATTCCAGTTGTGGCCTTACGAATGTCTGATAGATGATTTGTCTGGTGAGGGCAGGAGCATCGCGCCGGCTACGTTTAAGATAACCGAGCGTACGTGAGGCTTTAGCAGTTATTTTTTCGATGTGCGCAGACGATGACAGGTTAGGTGTAAGGAGAATCCCGAGATACTTATATGGAGTTGGTGCGTGTGACGGGGTTCTTATTCAGTGAGTAATAGAAAGCGGAAAAATATCTTTTTGCTGATGAATGTTATTAGTTTGCATTTATCAGTGTTTAGGGTCATTTGCCAAGAAGAGCACTAGTTAGTAACATGGTCAAGATCTCGTTGGAGAGCGACGTGATCGGAAGGTGAGCAGATGTGACGTTAGATCACACAATGGTCTGCGAACAAGCTAATGGATGACGTTATTTCGGATGACAGGCCGTTAATATAGATCGGAAAAAGTAGTGGTCCGAACACGCTTCCTTGTGTTACACCAGATGTTACATCGCTGATACTGGGAATAAAGTTATCGACGACGGTGAATTGCTTACGGGATGACGAGAAATTTCTTATCGAAGATGCTGTTAGGGAATCGATGTTTAAGCATGAAAGTTTAGCTATGAGATGGCAACGAGCAACGCGATCAAAAGCCTTAGCGAAGTCAATGAAAATGGAATCTGTCTGTGGGCGCGTATCCACGTTTAGGAAAATATCTGTAGCACAGTGCATGCAACCGCATGCACTGTGCATGCATTCGTGCTGGCCTTCTGCGGCCGCTTTCACGCAGTTGCCTTCGGAGAAATAAGGTGACGCAGAGCAGTAGTGGAGCAACACGGGAGCCGTTCTGGTCGCATACTTCTTGCCAGCTGTGATTAACTGTGATTAACTGAAGAACGCACCCTTGGGGTGAGTTGGTACGGTCATTATTTCTCCAGTGGAAAGGACGAAGACTCAAGGATCGAGACGCAAGAATGACAGGAACGCGCGTTGGCCGTATATATATGTACGGCCAAGTGCTGCTGTTAAGAGGAGCGCACTCCTTTTGGACAACCTCTTTTTTTTTTTCCTTTTTCCTTTTTTTTTGAGCATTTGTTTTTCGCCGCAGTCTGCCTTTTTATTTATTTCCATTGCAAACTAGCAGTAGAGTTCTTGCACCTACAGTGCGAGAAATTCGTACTAGCCGTGTCTACGAGACCGACGGGGCACGTTCGATGCTCGTCACCGTTGCCTTTCAGAGCAGATGCAAAGCTCGAGTTGCGGTTATGCTCCAGCCTTCGCGCGCGATGCTCGTTAAGTCGACCTCACTTGTTCTGCGGGAGGCCTGCGGGAACGCTTTCCAGGGAATTGCGAGAACCCAACCGCCGCCACTGTTCTGTCGTGCTCTCTTTCCGTCGCTCTTGTTCTTCCAGTTATTTGTTTGTTTGTTTGTTTCCGTCTTTCTTTCTTTTCTGCGCTCCTGGCTGCCGTCTCTCCGCCGCGTGTGTCCGGAAATGTACGCGCGCGGAACCATTTAAATGTAAAATTATTCTCCTCGCGGGAGTGGTTTCCTCGGTCAGGGGCAAGTCTGCTCCCGTCAGTGCGACTCATAAAGCCCGCGGCTTCGCAAGCGGCTGCCGGTGGGGATTTCCAAGTGCGCCGCGCTGTTCCGCGATTTGCTCCGATTTTCGCACGCGTCCCTGGCGGAGATGCCCATTGTGCTGCAGCTGAGAGCAGCCCTTCACTTTCCGCCCGTTCGGGATCTTGTATGGACGCGCAATTTGTCCCCGAGGCGTGTGCGTGCGCGCGGAGAACGGCGCTGTGCCGTTTGGCCTTTTGATCATCCGGAGAGACTTCACGAGTTGGGCAGCGAGCATGAAACATATCGTCGTTCTGGTTCGCTGTGCCTCTCTCTTCTCTGCACTCGACCACGTCGTCGTCGGCGGTATAGGAGGATGCGTTCTTTCTGTTCTTCGCGTAGCAGTCGTTACCAGGCCCACCACTGTCGCGGTGCAACTGCGCACGTTCTCTTACATTATTCCCTGACGTGTATATTACGCATTTCGTAAACATGCAAGTCTCTCTGTACAGTCATTCGTATTCAATCTTCTTCAGTGCCACGTCATGTGCGTAAATAAGGGAGTTATGCCGCCTTCTTGGCCTACGTTGGGCGTGAGCCATAAAACCACCAACCCTGACCTTTCCACGCACTTTTATGTCATAGAAATTATTCAGTTTGCTAATTATCAAATTTTCGCGATTTATTTGAAGTTGTAAAGGCATTGAGGATGTTCTGCTGTAAATCTGATGAGGTGCGATGTGCTTAGAAGAACGTCAGAATGAAGGTCGGAGAGAGTAGAGCCGCTACTACGAATATGGAACTCGAACTGAGCTAGATTCCGTCTTAATTGCGACAGCAACTATATGGACACTCCATGCGCATTTCTGCCGTCCCCGTCGGCGTCGCCGTGAGCTTCCGTAAAACGTCCGAGGGCAATAATATAGACGCTGCGTGCCGTATGCTGTATGTGATAGTGAAGGCGTGCGAGGGTGTGCCGGCGATCGCGGCTCAATCTCGCGCACGCAAGGGAGAAAAGCGGGGAGGAAGCGCGCCGTTTTCCGTCGCGTGCAAGGCTCCGGGGGGAGGGGAGGGAGGGAAGGCGCGTACTACTCCGGGCCGCTGTATCTCGAAAGCCATTTGCGGCGGGGACAGAGTCCGCCGCGTGCTGTGTTTTCGCGGCTTAGTTCGCGTTCATGCGAGACGCAACACGAAGGTCAATTCGCTTGCTGCTGCTGCCGCGCTTCCTCACTCCCGCGTTTTGGCAGCGAGTTTCCACGGTCATCGAGTGAGATGTGTTCATGTTTGCTTGTGCGTGCGTGACACCATGCTTCTTAAGTTAATTAATGTGCCTGTGTTTACAAGTTTATACGGCCGATAAAACTACCATACTTACTAGCTAGCTAGCTGTCCACTAATTTGCTGTCGCAAATGATGCTTCGCCTTTCAGGTGAAACTGTGACTTCTTTTTTTGTCAATATTCATTGTGTTTGGCTCGAGCCAGTAGAACAACAATGACAGTGAGATTTGAAAGCAATGGTGATTCGTAGTGCCTGCAATTACAATTCGGCTTACATGAATAACTGGACGATAAACGTCTGCTTCAGAGCAAATATTTTCTATTCATCCTGAAACTAGTCCGGACCGTTTTTATTTATATCTGTGAAATCGACCCGGCCGCCCGCCATGAATGAGCGAAACGTTCCACTTGCTCGCTGGTCTGTGTGAAGGTATGACGCGTGTATGTCTCTTTTGCCCACCTCTTTGTTTCGACCGCTGCCCTCGGAAAGGTATTCTCTCGGAGAGCAGCTTTCCTCGTCGTTCTCTTAGACCCGGCCGCCCGCTCCGTGTTACAAATGAGATCCATGTTGTCGCCTGTCCTCAGGATGCGCGCCGGGTAGGGTGCCAGAAAAATAAAGGTGAGGAAAAAGGGAAGGCCGCGGGAGTGCCGATCATCGTGCATCAACGCCGAAGAGCCGAAGGAGTCAATCTATAGCGCTGTGTATTCGCCGAGCGCCAGTCTTGCGTAATTGGTCCCGATCGAGCCGGCGTGTGCGTTCGTCTGTGCATGCGTGCGTGCGGTGTATAGAAGACGGCGGGTGCCGCCCCCCCCTCCCCCCACGCCCCATCCCCCTTCCTCTATGCCGCCCACGCCGCCGCGGAGTGCCATCCTTGTCCCCCGCACTTGTCACATCCCGCGCGCTCTCGGCTGACAACGCGCCCCCTCCTCTCACCGCTGCTGCAATCGACGGAAGAGGCTGTCGCGCAGCAAACTGCCGCTTTCCGTTGGCGGACTGCGACGACTCCAGTGTCGCGAATCGAGGCCACGTCTCTTTCGCCAGCAGTCTTCCCTCCCCGCTGCTCCCCGGCATCTCTGCCATCCTGGACGCCGTCGACTCGAGCGACCCACTGTTTACTACTTCATTTTTGTTCCCCGCACCAGTCCTGCGTTGCACATGGCTTACCCTCAGTGGCAAGCATCAGTGGCAGGCTGAAGCCGATCCAGCCCCGCTGTTTCAGCATGTCGGGGGGAAGGCTCGAATACAAATGGTTAAATAGTACGACAGTGCTCGTTCTCACCGCGAAAGAGGAAAATTTTCTGCTATTCTCGGCTTAAATAGGCCTATTCTCAGCCTTACTGAAGTTGTTTTCGTTCCGTGAATTTGTCATTAGGGTGAGCTCCTCAAACACCTATTCGGAAGGGATCGAGATTTCACTGGAAGTTCGTATCTTCTTCCTTCTTTTCTGTATGCCCTGCACGTCTTGTAGCGGCAAACACTGCATGCGGCGTGAACCCGTGCTACTGGCACCGTCGATCCTTCAGGCTGGATCGGGTGTCTAATCAGGATGTCTGTGTCGACCAAAGAAGTGGGCACCCAACGGCCGGCGCAGCCGTCTACGCACAGTCGCCGTGCAGTGTACGAACGCGGCCTGCGCCGCCTGTCGGGGCCCCAGCTCGACGCGACGCTCTTTTCCAGCCAATTCCCGCCTCTTCCTGCGCGTGCCGCCACGATGCTTTCTCGACGCTGCACCCATGCTCTGCACCCCCCCCCCCCCTTTCCATTGCTCTTTCTTTCCGTTATTTCTGGCGACAACGCTTTCCGTTCTTGTTTTTTTTTTTTCGTTTGCTTCCCCGGAGGCGCCATCTTCAGCCCTTGGGGGCTTCTGAGTCGTCGAAGCGTAGACGCCCTGCGTCAAGTCAAGGCTGCGTATACGGAGGAACAAGCGAAGCCTGTGAGTTGTTGCGTGCCGCACAGCAAGAAATAGTGTTCCGTGCGTATGAAGCAGGGAGTAAACCTCTGCGTGCGGTCGTGTGATTTTTTTGTTTTTATTTTGTTTTTTTTACAGCGAAGCTGTTAAGGAACATACTTTCCCCACTATCGTGTGCGCGTGTAGGAAAAAAAAAATCCCAAAGATATAGTGCAATGCCGAGCTGACCCGCGGCGGAGGAACCGCATACGTGGGCCAGTCCCAAAGATAGTACAATACCGGGCGGACCCGCTGCGGAAGTGAAGCAGGCGAGAAACACTCTCCATACGTGAGCCGGTCCCGAAGATAGTGAAATGCCGCGCCGGCCCGCGGCGGAGGTGCAGTTCTCCATTAAGGGGCCCACGTACACAGCTTCGCTGGTCATCCTTCTTCATAGAGTGGACGGGCACTCAGTTTTCTTCTCTCCCTGCGTCGCTACGTGCTAAGTAAAGCGAAGCGCCCGCAAGTTGTAATTTCGCTTTCAACAGTGCTTCACACTCCAGCGATCGATCTCTTGAGCTCTGAACTGCTAGTCATGCAGGCTGTGCCTTTCTGTAAGCGTCAGTAAACATCATTGTTTGGTGTGGGATGTATAAAACAAGCTCGTGCAACATTCTACGCAAAAACTGTATGTTTGACCGCACTGCCGCTGTAGGTAGCGCGATTTCTGCGAGTTTTGTATGCGAGTTCACTCTTGTTCGGCGTCGACGTTATTTCGGTTGAGTGGAAGCGAACCACGCGTACTGCTTTCCTAATTTACTCTTTTGCCCTGTGTCAAAGTTCACGGTGCCTGGCTTCTGACTTGTGTTACATTCTTTGTAATGTTGAAGGGTATTTGGTGACGCCAGCATGTCATCGAAGAGTGGGGTATCTTCCTAATAGATTATTGTGCCGTGATATCATTAATATAGAGCACGACGCACAATTTATTCTGTCTAATTTGAGTAACGTGTTATGTGAAAAAGTAAATGTCCTTCATTCTCTCTCTCTTCCACCGAGCACGGTAATAGGTTCTTACACCTGCCAGGGCCTCGATCGTCTATCGAAGGTTCGAAGCAGCACTGGCCCATTCTAAACTATCTCTGGTTTAAGAATTTTCAACTTAATTAAACGTATCCGAAATAGTTTGTGGAAACGTTTCAAACAAGGCTTTCTCTTCTTCGACAAACGTTTGTATATGTAAGGCAACGAAAATCATGGAGGAGGTTGCTAGACCTGACGTCATCTGTACTTCTAACAGAACAAGTTTAAGGGACACCGCATCACCGTCCGTGCTGAAATATTGAAGCTGAAGAATACTAGCAATCACGCTTAGTCAATTTCTATGCAATCATCTCCTTCAACGTTGCGCCATAAAGGGACGCTAAGCCGATAACAGTGGTGCTATATGCCAGAAAGTGACGTAAAAAAGGGCTTAGGAATGGCACGTTGATGCTTCCGCAGCAAGTTCTCGTGACTTCGTAGATTGTGGAAGCGTCTTTCACAGGCTCGTTGATAGTTTAACATTAAATAAAATATATTATACTGGACTTTGTATACCCAACGAAAACGGAAACTGGTAGCTTTTATTTAGACTCTCTTTGGCACGGAAGGGACCCAAGTACGCAGCAGCGCAGCAAACTCTATGATGTCACAAGCCGTATAGGTGCAATTAACGTCGCGGTTTATAATATGCACGAAACTTAAGATGGAAAGTTCGGCTTTCATGTTTGCCGCTAATAAAACATTGTTTCCAGCCAAACAGAAGTACTGAGAGCTTTGAAATGTGAATGTACAGCCGGCGTCTAAAGTTTACAGAAAGCACGATTTGAGTAAGCGTCGAATTTCCGAACAATTTTCACAGGTAGCAAGAAACGCGAGTCTCAAGTAGTCACGTTCAATGCTTTGCTTAACAACACGTTTAATCATATTTGTATACGTTGCACACGGAAACTAAAGGAAGAAATTGAGCGCCACGATAGAAACGGTGCATTGCGACGCATGCAAATGGCGTATTTCGTCCTGCGTGAGGAAATCGAAAGTATGGCTACGTGTATATTAGTACATCGCGGGTCGCACCGCCTGCGGTGGACGCGCCGAGCATTTCCGCATGTCGCATGCCGGTGACTTGCCCCGCCTGAAACCCTGGCTCGCGCCACGTGTGCACTTCCTTGTTCGCTCCGTCTGCCGACTGGACGTGCGACCCCTGGCGATCGGCTTCCACCGCAGATTAGCGGCAGAGTACCTCTTACGCCTTATCGCCGGCCGATAGGGCTCGTTCCGGCTCGCACCGCCAAACTCGGTGCCCAAGGAGCGAGGGCCGCTCCGTCGGAATGAATTACTGCCGACAACAAAGCACCCACGACGCGAGGTCTCAATACGAGACTGGGCCGAGACGCAAAGTCATTTAACGCGCGTCGAAGGAGGCATTAGGCAACCCCTAACGACCGGGGAGCGAGGAGAGGCTGCGATCGTTCGCAATGGAGGCGCATTACGGCGCCGCGCGCGGCGTTTTCGGCGCCGAGCTCCGGGCTGCTGCCGCTGGCACCGGCGTGCGCCGCCGATTCGTTCACACGGGCGCCTTCTGGGCGCTCGCTAAAGCGTTCCCTGCCGCACGACCGGAATAGCAAAGGGGAACAAGTCGAGAAAAAGAAAGAAGGAAGATACGAGAGGGAGAGAGAGAAATCGCGTGCGGCTCAAACTACGCCGTAGTTATGAAAACCAGCTGTTCGTGCGTAATTAAACATGTCCAGGCTCGTCTGGGAGTGAAACGGGGCAAACCATGCAGCAGCGCAAACGTATATACGAGAAACTTTGCTGGAGGCGCACGTACCAGCCAGCGCCATTAATGCCACAAAATATCACTGCACGAATCGTGAAGCGGCCCAGTCCAGCCTTCCTTAGCAATCCTTGACACGGCAGGCCTTGGTTGGCTGGCTCCCTCTGTTTTCGTAACCACTCCACAATTATTATCGACGTCTCGCTTCCTGCACGGCGTATACGAACTACGAAAACAAGTGCGCCGACTCGAAAAAGAGGCATTACGGATGAATGCATTCGCTGTAAGGGGACAGTCTGGAATCACAGGAGTGCTTGGGAAGGGCAGTTTTAAGAAGTCTCAAAGGCCAGCTTCTTTCGGTGCGTTCCCTCAACTCCGCAGTGTTTGCAAAGAAGTTCGCGGCGTCGTGCTGCACGGTCGGTCGCTAATGGCGCACTGAAAGGGAGGAGGCACCGGCGGTGGCATGGCCCAGTGGTTCGACGCGCTGCCTCCACTGCGACGGCGACCAAGGGCAGCGGCCGGAGATTCCGCAGAGCTGCGGCGGGAGAGGCGAAGCGAACGGTGGAGTAATTAAACGTCTGGTCATCCATTACAGAGGGGCTGCCAGTCAGAAAACACGGAGGAAGCACCGCAGACAGTCACCCCCCACCCCCCTACCAACCTCCCTCCTTTTCCCCTACTCCTTGACTGGCGACTCATTGTTTCCAGCTTGGCGGCGGAAGAAGAAAGATGGGCGTCGTGTGTGACGCGCGAGCAATTGTCTCCGCCTGAGATCGAGAATTACGGTTCTTTGCACAAGCACAAGGCAATACTGCGTCGCTTGGCCGCCGAGCCACTTCTAGGCTCCAGTAAATTTCCGGCCTGCAGCCGCATCCCAGGGAAGTGAACCTGCCAGAGTTCCTCCTCCTGTTCGCTTATCATTTTCTTGCGCGCGCTGCCGTTTCCTCGTCCCGCTCTTTGTGCGCGCCTTGCCGCTGTTGAGTGAAACTGCCCTCCGCGTCAGGGCGTCCGTTTTAGCGGCGCGTGCCGTCTGCCGCTTGATGTGCAGGGCGCGCTCCCCTTGCCTAGGGTCGAAAACAGCTGCTTGAATGGGCTTTCTCGAGAAGGTCGGGGAGTGGGAGGTGCTCCGCAAATAAGACCAAAGCTCCTGCGCGCGCTTGACCCGCTTGGTGAAGGCTCCTTTATCGTGTTTTCGTTCTCCTTAACTCTGGCGCACGCTTCTGGCAGAGGGGTCGATCGCGGCGCATGTGCTTGAAATCTGCTTATCGTGCCACTTCAGTCGACGTGCTTTTGCGCCCTCGGATGCTCCGAGGAAGTGTAGAGCGGAGCGCAAAACACTATATAGTCGGCTATGTGCCGGCTGCTTGACACGAAGCTCAATGTAGACAAGGTCATACAAAAACTGCAGCCTCGCTGAGGTCGATCATCCTGAACAGTGTCAGTTCTCGTGGAGCGTTATTCTTTATCACTCATGAGTAGCGATGCGAGACGTGCTTCCAATGTTTCAAAATAAACAAGTGTAACGCAACGAGAGCGCAGTTTGAAATATGAATAATTTGCATAAACTGAAATCCGAGATCATCACTCGGTCACATCACGCAGGTTTGTGCGATCGATTGATTGCCCTTGCTATGATTGCAGAGTGAAAGCGTCCACATTCCGTCTCTGATTAACGGATGCCTTTCGGCATTTGCAGCAGCGCGAGAACGCCCTTTCCTAGCGTGAAAGCGTTTTCCAAGCACAGTTGTCGTCTGCTGTATATTGCTTGCAGCTAGGGCATGATGAGACGAACAAGTTTAGCTTTGTTCAGGTCCCCCGGTAACAACCGGGCAGAACGCAGTTTCGAACGCGTGAGAACTTTGTGTTTGCTGTTCGTGTAAAGGCAACACTGTGGTCGCCCTTACTTCAGTTGGTGCGCCGCAACCCATTACGGTTCAGTCGCACGTACTGTACGTGCATCAGAAGCGCGCAGTAGGGGCCGCTCGTGCGAGCAGCGGGCAAAAGTTTTTTTTTTTTTTCTTCGCTAAGTGCGCGACCGTTAAATCATTCTTATCGGCAACACCAAGTTGGCCGCGCTGGAGCGGCATATTTCCACCAGTATACCGGCCCTGGCAGTCGCTTTATCGCGCTCGTATCACGCCCGCCGCATTGTGCACCCCCCCCCTCCCCCCTCTTGCTATGCGCTCCTGTCTACGGGCCGCCACTCGAGGAGGGCAGCGGAAACTAAACAACGGCACTACGTTTGTTTTTCGCGCGTTTCTTCTCTCGCCGCAACTTCTGCTTATCAAGAAACGGCGAAGCGTCGAACGGGAAAGAAAACTGAAACGGGGAAGCGAACAGCAAGCGGAAAAACAACGGACATATTCCCCGCGTGTGAACGTGACACATAATTGGATAACGCTTTGGGCGCATTCCTGCTTGCTTGCTTGTCTTCTTAGCGGCACAACCAGAAACTCGCTTAGTGCGCCCTCTACGCGCTTCTCGCTTGCCCGCGCCTTCCACTATGCGCGCGTGCGTATATAATATATGCGAATTGCTACTTCTGAAAACGGGACTCACTCTGCTCTTTTACTCGTGTTAGTTTTATCCTCACTCTGTCACTTTCTCTAGTTTTATACCATCACACGCGCGGTCGCGTTATTTTGTTCCGGAAAGACACAGGTTCGCTCTTATTGTTCCTCGCGCGAAGCAACGTCAAAGGAGGACGGGCGCTGCGGCTTCTTCATATCGCGCGTGCTTGTTACTGTTTTTCGTCAGCCACTGCGCGGTGCCAAGGCATCTATGCTCGAGGTCGGTGCCGTTCTCGCTTCGTCTCGCTCAGAAGGAGCTCGCGCTTGTCGCCGAGATTTCCTTGACGAGCTCTCCAATCCGATGTTCCCTGTCGAGCTCCGATTTCTCGCCTTCGCGCCCGGGGAGTGCGCCGCACTGTCCAAGGCACGCGAGGCATCGCTTCGTTAGGCGAACTCGTGGGCCCACCAGTCCTAGCGCGCATATAGGCGCTCGCTGATTTCCCACCGGGCTTGGTAATTATTTCTACGTGCCCAGCATGAGTTGCGATCTGTTTTGCAGCCGAGAAAACGTCGAGTGCCCGAAGAAGCGCGCTCGAGGAGGAAGGATGACACCATATGCCCGCCCGTCCTCGTGCTGCATGCGTGGGACTCGCGAATGGGCGCGCTGGCCCTGCGCACGCGACCTGCTTGCAGAATGGAGATCCGGAAGCCCCGGTGCACGATGCCGCCCGCCCGCAAACGCACCGTGTCGTACATACATTCGCGCCGCGCGAGGCCTTGGCCGCGCGCCCACGCGCCCGCCACGCCGTAATCGTCGCCGGGGTCCACTCGCGCGCTATACGCACTATACTCGATGCTGCCTCGCGGTACCCTTTCTTGTTTTCTTATTTTTTTTTCCCCCTCTTCCATCTTCCGCGCTATGTTGACGCTCTGTCGGCGCAGCGCCGGATTCGTCCGCGCTGACTCACACTCCTGAACAAGCGATCCTCTCTGTTTATCGCGCGCCGCGGCCGCATGCAGAATCACGCGACACGCCAAACAGGGCGCGCCTTTGTTCTTTTACCGCTTGGGTTCTTGCCTCTGGCATAGTGGCGGTACGATGGGGCCGCTCTTTTGATCGGCGAGCCACTGCGGCGTGTCCGTTCTAATTGCGCCTGCGGAAGCAGAGACAGGCCATTGAAACAGCTGAGGGCCACGCAAACGGGCGTTCTGTGGAGATGCGGCTAATTAGCATCGCTATACCGCGCTTCGGCTGCTTCAACCGCGTACATTCAGCTTCTTCGATTGCTTGCGTGAACATCACGGTGACCGGAGCCCATTCAGCGCCAATAACTCCGCACTGCATGCCGTCACTTGATTTATAACGTGCCGTACGTGTTCAGTGTCGTGTTGATAAAGCAGCCGGTGCGCCATTTTGCTGCTTGATCGCCAGGTCGCGTGTTCAATTCCTGGCCACGGCAGCCACATTCGATTGTGGGCGGGATGCGAAAACAATACAGTGTACGGTGCACTGGATGCACTTGAAGAAACCCAGGCGGCCAGAATCGATGCTGTGCTACAGGCCATTGTACGGTACGGTGTCTCTATATATTCGAAACTCCGGTGACGTCTTGAAGCTTTAAACGTGCAATCAATCAATCAATCAATCAATCAATCAATCAATCAATCAATCAATCAATCAATCAATCAATCAATCAATCAATGGGCTCGTGTTTTAGAGTAGTTCGTAATCACGGACGCCAGGCTGTCGTGACAGTGTATGTATGATTAGCGTGGGCGACCTCAGTCCATGACAAACATGTAGTTCTTTGCGAATTGAAAGCTTTGTGAATTCTATTTTTTCTAGAGATAATACGTGAGAACCATGGGGCCGAACTAACAAAGCTATTTGTTCGTGAGAAATGTTTTTTATACGGATAGTCGCTTTTGCTAATGATATGTTTGATATCACTGGCCGGTGCCTGAGAGAGAGCGAGAGATACATTATTTTATTTACAGATAGGCAGAGTCGGTCTGAGCTTGTGTGCTCTAACCTCGCATTGTGTGAGGGGAAAAGGGAAACGAAATAAGGATGGAGGATGGCTAGAACAGTGGTGAGATTATTGCCAGTCCTTCACTGTTAACATCAGAATACTTCAAGTCTTAGATCCAGTCCCGTGTTTTGTATCACGACCCGCGCTGTTACTGCTCTTACAAATCGCTCTAGCATATTACATGCATTGCCAGTGCGGGCCCTAGGCATGATAGGCCTTCAATGGAATCAAACTTTATATAAATACGTTTTATCTTCCCTAAAACTCACATGCTGTCTTTTGTGTTTAGACGCCTTGCGTAACAACCCACTACCCGCCTAGTTGCTTAGTGGCTATGGTGTTGGCCTGCTAAGTAGGAGGTCGCGGGACAGAATTCCATCCATGGCGGCCGCATTTAGATGGGAGCGAAATGCGAAAACACCCGTGTGCTTAGATTTAAGTGCACCCCAGGTGGTCGAAATTATACCAGACTACTACCGCGTGTCTCATAATCAGATCGTTTTAGCAAATAAAACCCCATAATTCGAATTTTTTAACAGCCTCGTGAGTGAACAACATAAATTCATATGCCAAGCGGAGTGAATGGTAAGCCGCTCTTTTAAGGATTTTTTAGTCACCGGTGCTGATGCGACGGTGTCTTTAAGTCCCGTGACAGAGATTGTGAAGGGCAGCTAATTAAGCGTATAACTTTACAACCTTTTTACTGAGCATACGGCAAGGCGTTCTTGTGCGACTATAGGTTAACTATGATATGGGATCTTTTTCAAGCAAGTAGAACGCGCAGGAAACTGCGGTGGTATTACCGGGTAATTGTTTTCGGTCTTGTCGTTCGCGGCCTTCAGTGTGGAACGTACTCGGCACTCCCGCTTACGCAACATCACCTGACGAACCGTCACTGAGTGACGCAGCTGATACGTTGTAGATGCATGGTTTGCCTTTCCTGGATACATTTTTCTCCTGGTGATTGCTTTGGGCTCAGCGGCTCTTTGCCTGCAGGATATCCTCTGCGAAAGAGGATGTCTGGCAAGATGAGCCATAGTTGCCAGCGCAGCTCTTCTGCTATTCTAGCGTCGACTGCTCGTTTCGAAACCGTTGTCGCTTGGCTGCACCGCCGCGCGGCGAGTGCTGTCGTAAGTGAATAGCTCTGACACACACACACACACACACACGAGGCGTCGTCCTTTCTTTCTTTTTTTCGCTCATTTTCTTCTTTCTTTTGCCATGCGTGGCTGTCTCCTCTTGCAGAGCACGTCTGCGCGCATCTCGCTTTTCATGTGACCCGCCGCTATTTCTGCGTCCCTGACTGAGCGGCTTCCTGTCGTCTAACTCATTCGGCCTTGGTTAAAATGAACTACACACACACACACACACGCACGCAGAGACGCCTCGTGGCATTTGCTAGTTTGGCTGCACGCGGCGCCGTGGTGGCTCTCGCGCCGGAATGAATAGTGTGTACGCCCCGAGTAGCTCTAACCTTGAGAGGCCTAACTGATTCTACCTGCACGGCCGGCATACGCGTCGTCCGCAAAAAAACACATTTCGCGGCGTGAGGTGGTTTGTTTCTCTTTTTTTCTCCTTCTCATTCATGGCTCGTTACGCTTTGTGCGTAGTATATTCTGAGCGATCCTTTAAATTTGTTCTTCCGATAGGTCTTATCTGACGGTTGCCTAATGGGCTCCTTCATCTGAAGTCGTCCGTCAACTCTGCCGACTTTGTCTTCGAGCGACTGGTTGGTTCCTACATGTCGTCTCCAAGAGCAATTTTTAAAGCTCAGGACACGGCCCGGCTTAGACACGTTGATTGCACATGAACGCATTTCTTGATAGTCAACACCAGCGCACGCCTGTGGCATAGACTTCCCTTTTTCAGTAACGTCTTGGTGAAGGCTAGTTGGTTCATCTTTACAACTAAGCTGAAAGACCGAGTATAAGTCAGGACACACCGAGAAACGCACGCCAAACACACCACAGAACAGGCGCTGACTGCCAACTGATTTCTTTTTTTATTCGAACAACGCCTGTCTTTTCTCGCTTCTTTTTTCTTACTTTTTGCAAGAGATCAGTCACTTGAAATCGGCAATCAGCGGCACCTCACGACATTGGAAACATGATGAGAAAATTAGCAGCTTTATTTAGTGTGACGAGTGCGAAAGGCATTACGCCGTACTTTACAATAGTAAAACTCCTCTGTAATACCTTTTCGCGCTTGGTCATAACTACTTTGAGGAAGTAAAATAAGTTTTGTAGCCACTAATTAGATTGACGAAATATATCTATTATCACCTTTTACTCTTTACACATGTGCTCAAGAAATATCACTAAGTACTTCAGGTATTAACAATTAATGTCATTACTTGCTTACCTGCTTGTCTAGCTGCCGAAGAGCTACAGCCTGACATTGGTGACATTGGTGACTAACAGAAAAAGCGGGCATATCCCACGCCCTATATGGGGAATCGATGCTATGCGAAGCAGTGTGCGGTGAGCCTATACCAAGTTAACGAAACGACCATGAGAGCACCAAGACGTAGGCGGCTGTTTCATGACCTACATGACACGCATGTCATGACCTATCATTTATGTTCGTCATGCACTCTTGTCATACTATGACAATTGTGGTACATACCAAGTTGACGAAACGTCCATGAGAGCACCAAGATATAGGCGGCTGTCTCATGACCTACATGACGCACATGTCATGATATTGCGCGGTGTCTATAATCAAGCTTCAATCTCTTTCGCTTCTCCCTGTTCCAATATCGCCCCCCTTAGCGTGTGAGTATCGACTCATTGGCCTTAAATACATAGTGCATATAGCTTGCAATTTTACAAATCAATGCCAACTGTTCGTCATATGTAGCGTCTCCGCATATCGCTATATATATAGAAATAATGCGGACAAAAATTTGGCTGTTTCACCCTAACAGCGAGGCAATTGACAGCGATAGCAAGGTTTAGCGTTGCCGTTGAGCTCCTCGCACGGTGTTTTAGATAAACGCGGGCACGACGCGAGTAGCGCGATGCAAGGTAACTTCTGCCGGGCAGAAGGAAAAGCGCTCCCGGCAGCCACCGTGCAGAGAGAGAGAGAGAGAGAGAGAGAGAGAGAGAGAGAGAACAAGAATAGGAAAGGCAGGGACGTCAACCAGAACGGCATCCGGTTTGCTACCCTACACTGGGGATGGCGGAAAGGGGAATAGAAAGAGGAAGAAAGGGAGAGAGTAAGCACTGAGTACGTGTAGGAGGGACACCATACACAAGGACACTATAAACGGTCTCTTAAACCGGTGCACTTCAAGTACTGCACGAGTGCACGAATCGCTTTTCGAGCCAGTGACGGGTGTGGCCACGGTCCGAGTATCTTTGACTCGGTGAACGGTCTCGAGTCTAGTCGATGTAAAGTTGCCCGCAGAGAAAGGCGTTGGACATCGTAGCGAGGGCAGGTACACAATAGGTGCTCGATGGTCTCCTCGCACCCACAGGAGTCGCACATCGGGCTCTCGGCCATTCCCATACGGTAGGAGTATGCGTTCGTGAACGCCACTCCCAGCCACAAGCGGCACAGCAAGGTTGTTTCGCAGCGGGAAAGGCTAGATTAGGTAGTTGTAGCCGTAGCGTGGGGACCAGTTTGCCTAATCTGCAATTGAAGGCACTTGAAATCCACAGATCTTGCGACTTATTGCGTGCAAGTAGGCGAAGTTCCCTGGCAGCGTCCGACCTCGCCAAAGGTGTTGGACGCGTCTTGGTATCTTCGGGCGCACACCGGGCGTTACAAGATACGTGTACCTTCTTGTAACGTGTACAAGATAGCGGCCCAGCTGCGTACACGCTCGGCAGGAACGATAGACTCAAAAGAAAAAAGTTTACGCCCTTTGGGGCTTATCTTGTCCCCAAACAATAATCGTCATCTGCCTTGCTAGCGATTCTTCTCTTGAAAACTCGGTGCTTTCCTGTCGAGAATGCTGTGTCGAGCAGATAACGCGGAAGCCGTTCGGACTAGGAAGTACCGGGCGCGCAGCGTTAAAGAAAGGAAATGCGGGCAAGGCAGATCGCGATTATTGTTTCGGGACAAAATATAACCCAAAGGGTGTAAACATCTTTTTAGAGTGTAGTGTGCGTGCGCACACCGCTCGTGCCAGCAGAGCGGGAGGCAGAACGCTCTCATGGTTTCACCACTGAGCGGAGTGTTGAGGGTGCAGTCCGCTTCGTTACAGCCAGGCTGTGTACTGCGCGTCTCCGGAGACCCTCTAAACCTCCGCGCATGCGCCGTTGATAGCGGGGCAGCACGATGTCGGCGACGACGCCGTGAATGCGCTTCGAGCGCCCGTATAATTGGCTATCGCAGTACAACCCGAGTGTCGAAAGGTGGCTGGCGAATGTTGAGCTCAGATGTTCAAATACTCCTTGGCCCTGCTAAGGCAGTTGGGTCGTGCCGCTTCGTGGGGACTGCTGACGTCGGCATTTTCCAGACGAGGTCCCGTATCAAGCAACGAGAATTTGCCAACCACGCGTCGGCACCGTGGGCGACCGCGCTCGCCGAATCTCCCGCGGCGCGGCAACCTTCACCTTTCGTTGACCCGCTTCGCCAGCGCAAATCTCACGTGCCACGCGCGAAGTACGAGAGGGGCCACGCGCTGCCGACCGTCTTTCTGCCGGCGCCTTGTTCCCTGGTGCGTGACGTCAGCCGATGAGACTACGTGGCACGTAAACCCACTGACTTCGTTTGTCGAACCCCCTGATGCATGCAGCAAGCATGGCAGGTATCGGCGCGTCCTAGAAACGGTGTATAGGGCTGATTTCTGTCTTTTCTTTTTCCTCTGTAGGGGGCGCTCGATGATTACCCGAAAGCATCGCTGATCACTGCTGCGGACTCTGTGCGACTTGATCGGCCGTAAGACTCGTAAAATGCGTACAGAGGCGTATAATAACGTATTGTTAGCGGTCTGTGGCCACAATCTGACGTGACGTGTGCTTTTACTTGCTGATGAGAGACTATCAAGTGAAATAAACGGGCGCATAACTTGTACAGTTGATCCTATCAATAATAGATCATATAATATGCGCTTAGCTCTTCACAGAAATGATTTCGCGAAATTTTTGCCACTCTGGCCGATCAAATCAAGCATGAATGCCTCCTTATCGGCAGGACGAAGAAAACTGTAAAAAAGAGGACGTATTCGTTATTTTTCCGATGCAGCCATAATTTTACTGATGTAGATAGTTTCAAACTTTATATATATATATATATATATATATATATATATATATATATATATATATATATATATATATATATATATATATATATATATATATATATATATATATATATATATATATATATATATATATATATATAATATGTTCTTACCTATACCGCCTTCAAACGTAATCCAGCCTCACAACTGTGGTGGAGTACAGTGAAAGCGTTTTCCCGGAACCTAACTAGCGCT
>NC_091821.1:235415992-235443492 GCF_038994185.2 Dermacentor albipictus
TCTCCTGCTAGAACGTCAAGACCCGTTACTTCCAGGAGCGCTCGGCGCCTACGCGGCGTTGTTTTACTTGCTTTTCGGCATATGGATTTCGCTATTCAGACATCAACAGTTCTCAACACAGCAGGCAAAAGGTTTAACGCAAACTGCATTGGCTACACTTTTCTGGAGAAGGTATATCCGATGCAGGCCCGTTCTTTCTTACATTATGCAAATTCCGTTGCATTTTTATGAGGTATTATGTAGAATTCAGGATAGTTCGTGTAATCAGAATGTTTAAAAAGTGCTGCGACAATTCGTTAACATGAAAAAACACACAAAATACCAAGAACCGTTCTTGGTGGACCGACAAACAACTATATCAATTTACAATCACGCGGTGTTTTAATACAGTCAGGAAGTCCCAAAAATCCTGATGTAGGGTTCGCCTTGAAGGCATACTGCATTGTTCAGAACATATTTCGATCCAGAGAGAAACAAAACGTGACAGGCCACTGAAATTTCCATTTTTCTTAGGGCAAGTCTTTATCCTGTTTGAGCGCGCACACGAGCTATACAAACACGGCAGACAGTAGCACTCAAGAGGATTAGATAAGGTGCTGCACAGATACAACGAAAACGAAGGGAAAGCTCGTTCAAAGAACGTCCCACGCAATACCTTAGATCGTTGGATGTGACACAGTTGAAGACACGGTGCCGCTGGTCGGTCCGACATTGCTACGTGTGTCCTCAGTGTTTCTTATCAATTGGCGTTAACGAATGGATTTAAGACAAGCGTGCCTTTCACACTTTCCACTGCGAGAAGTCGGGGCCATGTCACTTGAGATAAAAACGTACTTCCGACGACGACCAATCTTTACCACGATTGCTCTGCATACCTTATGCAATAACGTTAGGTTTGACTTCTGAAGGACGTGCTCTAAAGGAAAATACAAACGTCCGTGTCCATATCATGCGAACTTATCTTTTCAGTGCCAAAATTCAATAAAGAGTGATCAATTTTTCTCGTCATTGTGAAAGTACTGACTCCAGCATTTCGTAAATGAAAAAAGTTTGTTGCTCTTACGTCGTACTACGCTAACCTAGACTGTGCTAGAGACTGTCATTGCTGCTAAAGTTTACAAGTCACTGGTTCACATTATACAGACTCACGTTTCCATCCTCCACATGTTAACTCCTCATCTATGCGAAGTTCCCTAGCAAAGATAGGTACGCGTATCTTGCACTGTGTTCGAGAAGCCGACTCTTTCTTCTTCTCCCTTATTGATTAATTTTCGATTAATTGATTACTTTCAGTGAACTGGCTGCCTTTATAAATTCTGGCTGTCATTCGGACTCAAACGTGCATCGTATAAGAAGGCAACAGTGAAATCGAGATGACGAGTCGAACTCAAGTGTTCACCATTCAAGATGACAAAAATGAAATCGAGATATCAAGTTGGTTTTTTTTTCCTTCAGCCTTCACATGTCTAGGGCCTTCCACTCTCCTTCCCTTGCAGAGTAGCATCTAGGCGAATGCTTCTACACAAGCAAGCCATTCTGACTTTGAATAAATGGCAATCTGTCCAGTTCTGTCTCTCTCAGTCTCTCCATTCCAGTCCTTCAATAAATATGTGACTGTTCTCAACAGCCAAGTACTGCAATTAGAAAAATGGTCGAGCCTCAAGCATCCCTTGCGTGGTAAATATAACACTTTTGAAGGTAGAATTTGTACAGGAAAACTGATCTTTCTCTGTTGCTTGTCAGCCTCACCTCCTCTCTCTTCCTACTGCTTATGCAGCAGTTCTTTGGAAAAAAAGTTGTGATGCCACTGTGGTCTATGGCGAATGCTTGCATTTCGCGCGCTTTCATGTTAAGAAAACACCAGTGTTTGCATATATACTAACGCTGAGTGTTGTCTTAAGCCCTGTTTAACTGTGCATTGTTAACTGTGCATTGATTTAGGCCGAATGTTTATATGAAGGGACGATAATTTATCAGGTTATGCGCTAGCGCGAACTCTACCTTGTGTGGCCTAACTAATATTTGTCGTGATAGATAAATGTTCAGTCTCACGTTTTTAAAGAATATTGTAAACATATGAAGAAGGCATACCGAAGCAAAGTCACGGTGGCAACGTTTATATTATAACCAACCAAATGGAGACAGCAGACAGTGCTAGTAACTATACGCAACACAATGGAACAGCTCTCTTTTTTATTTTGCTTTGGCCTTGGTTAGGGCCGCATGCCTACTACGCTACAGAGAGGCGGCCACCACCAGTACAAGATATTAAGGTATGAGGCCACGTTGCGAGTGATTGAGCGAATAAATTTTGTTTCAGACGCCAAGCCGCTGGTGCTCGGAGGTTCGCGACCACCATATTCCAGGTAGCCGTGGCCCTGTACTGATAGCGTACACTTGTTCACCAGCCATAGCTGGTCCTCAAGCCTTGGGCCTGTCCCTCTACTACATGGTCTGTGAATGCAACAAGAACCCACAATTAACCCTCATCCTCGCACCAACAGAAGACCAGTGCGGGGCCCAGAGGACAGCGGACATCAAGTTGCGGAACGCATTTTAGAGCACAGCTCTTGGACGTGCGCTCCTGCGGCGAGCGTCGACGTTGTCCCTCCTGACCGAGCCATCGATCACAGCGAAAGATGAGTGCGAACGCGGAGTGCAGCAGGACGTGAAAGAGGCCAAGAGAGCGCGAGGAGGCAAGCCGAGAAGGAGGCTACAGTGAAAGGAGGAAAGCGGTGGAGGAGAGTATGGTGAAAGCGTGAGGAGAAAAGCAGAGTGCCGCACGCACGATACTACGAGATGGCCCCATATAGTATTTGTAATCTGATCGTATGCGCGACGCGAATTGTGTAGTACTTTCTGGAGGCCACGCGGGCACCAGCGATAACACTGGAACCTTCAACCAGTCGTGCATAAAAGCTGACGCGCTTGACCCGCAGATCGATGATTGCCGACTCTGCTCGCCGCTATCGTTGTGCTTGAGTGTTACTTGTTTGCAACGCTTTGCTCCGTTTGCAACGTGCCCTGCGAGACATCGTCCGCGCCAGCCAATATATCGCAAAATGAAAACACGCATAGAGTTAAGCTCAAATTTCGCATCAGGGAGTATCGTCATCACCGGTGAACTTTTTTTCAGAAAGGTAGTTTTTTTGTTGTTGCCTAATTAGATGTGCGATTCACTGAAGAACATTTTGCACCGCAAAATATGTTCCTGCACTGCCTCTTCAAAAGATATAGCGAAACGTTTACCCGACTTAGGGTCACTGAAAGCGAAATTGAAGGTACCAGTTTTATGCGTAACATAGAAATGCTGTAATTGTGCGGTATTGTCTTATATTTTTTTACCTTTCAAATTTGGCTCGAACTACTAATAACGGTTTAAAAGCATTTGCAGTATTTTTCCGTCTGATAAACATAAGCTCTCACGTGACGGACGCACTACGTATGAAACTCTGTAGGCTTTTTGCGTGTCACAAGAACAGCGAATTGTCTTTCTTTGTTTTCCTTATACACTGCTGTTTTCTTATTTATAATAGTAGCTACAGTGTGGTGAAGTTTGGAATGCAAAGACGATGGAAAGAACGGTTTGCCGGGAATCAATACACAAAAGTCCCAGTGCGCGAAGGACCCGATGGCAAGAGTGTTTCAGAAAGTACGTTGAAACTTCGTAAATAATGTGGAGGTTGGTGGAGGTAAGACTCTACACGTTTTACAGGCAGCTTAGAAGGTTGGGGCTTACATCGTAACCGCAACCAAGGACATTTTTTGTTGGCTGTACTTTAGTTCGCTGGAGACTGCTTTTCATTAGGTGTGGGCATGATTTTTGAGGGCGTGTTTGAAACTCTTCACTGAAAAGAAACAACAATAGAACTTGCGAGTCTGTCAAACAGTGCTTCAAAAAGTGTCAAACTAATCGACGAGGGCGGCGATATGGGCTTGCTGGCCGGTCATAATGGAAAGATATCTGGATACCGCAACAAAACAAGGACACAAGAAGAAGCGAAGACAAAGACAAGCGCTAACTGCCAACAACAAAAGTTTACTGCCGGGATTGGTCGTACTTTTACACTCAAACAACCACGTGCACACTGATATCAACCATGAAGAATCACTTACATGATGGCATGAACCGTGGAAAACACAACAAAACCTAAATAACATATTGCAAATGCGGTCAGCTTAAACGTCATGTGCAAATAACCACTCTCGCGGTCAATGATACTGACGGTTTCTAATGCATCGCTCAGTTGCCAAGAGGATTTTCTCTGTTGCTATTATTAATCTTACACACTCGCACTTGTCCCTATCTATAATAGTGTTATCTTAAGCGCTCGTTGATGCGTCTTCTGGTTTGGCCTATGTAGTATCTACTATAGTTGACCGCGGAATGCGATAGACCACCCCTACCACGCATGCGACGAACGGATATTTGTGATTCTTATCAGACACGAGCCTTTTCGTCCTCAGTGGGTTAGTCGCTTTGCGCAAGGTAGTTAGCTTATTTGGAGCTGAAAAAACAACCCGTACGTTGGCGGGACTTTCTATCTTTTTCAGGCTATGTGATACCTGGTTTATGTACGGAATCGCCGCAATTTTCACCTGCTCACGGCCGACTGATTTGCCTAGAAAAATGTTGTCTCTAAGATAGACTAATAATCTGTATTCTTACTGCACCCTAAAAATTGTTTTTTTCTCAAACTTGGCGTTATACCTTAAAGCACTGGCCAGAACGTACGTCTGCGCTAAAGGCATCTAGTGCACTAATTCGCTTCCTGCGGTCTTCATGTCTGTGAGATAGGCGGTGACAGCAATGCGTGCTGTCTCTTTTCTTTTCATTTCATCTATTACAACTTAAATGGCTGTGGGTATCACATAAATGCGGCATACAGCAGCACTTATATATACACACTATATAAATAATTTTAGGGATCAATTTACGCTTATCTACTCATATCTTTTTGTTCCATTCTTTTTATATTTTTCATTCCATTCTTTTATATTTATATTGAAACCGACGTATTTCTGGCTAGCCTCCCAGCCTTCCTTCCTCCCTCGCTTGTCTCACTCATTCACTAGTCGAAGCGTAGTGCTCTTATCACTGAATATTTTACAATAGTCTTCAGTGTTTCTCACCATGCGCCGCTGAATGTTGCCCTCAGCAAGCACAGCTTTAAGCATTGATCTCAGCAATCAACCCAATCGGCTTTTAACTGTCGTCATTTTCACCGGGGGTAGCGATTGCATAATCCATTAAGCCTTCGTACGGTGAACGGGGTGTGCAGAGTTCGGATTCTGCTCAGAAGGGCTAGTCACAGTGATGCAGAGCTTCTCAGCAGAAATCACGCAAGACATCATTTCCGCCATGTGACTATCACAAGGCGCTACGAGGCCACTTGCTCCACTAGCTATCTCGCATACTTCCTTCTTATTAACTTCTCTGCCTTTCCCCTTTCTTCTGACTGTTGCGTGTCAATGGAAGATTCCCTACACTTCTACCGTATATTTTCATATACCTCGATCAGTTGCAGCACCACATAGTCCTCGTGCACTAATGCACGTGCACGAGCGTGTTCGGTGGGGAGGTCAGTAAATGCCAGCGCATCGACTCTCGATTTCTCCCAGTGCGCATCCGCGGTGTACCTTATACGCTACCGTATTCAATAGCATGGTCAGCACTAAACGACTGCATCCTCACGAAGCAACAGAAGAATGCACGACAACCAATCTAGCTGTCCCAAGGAGGCCTACCTTCCAATTTTCCACATTTACAACAGCAATAAAAAAAAATCTATCTAGGAAATCAACGAAATATACAAGCAAAATTTCTTACTTAATTTTACTAAAGCGAAGAGAGAGAGAGAGAGAGAGAGAGAGAGAATCATAAAGAAAAGCCAGGGAGGTTAACCAGGCTGAGTCTGGTAGGCTACCCTGCACTGGGGAAGCAGGAAAGGGGATTGAAAGAGGAGAAGGAAGAAAGAGAGTCACAGGGTCCACAGTTACGCACACAAGCCTGCACCACTGAGTCAGTCACAGGCGGTCATACAGGCTGGTGCATTTCAAGAAACGCACCTGCGCCTTTGTGGCCTTGCACATAGCAGAGGCACGATGCCACGGGCTCAAGGACTTCTCCACTGTGAAGGCCCTGTCGTATAAGTGCCCCAAAACTGTCCGAAGGGCACTCCTCTCATCTTCGTATGTTTGGTCGTTTCCTCGACACCACATCTGCTTCAATTGGGACTGTCAGCGATTCCAATTAGGAATGAGTAGGCGCTTTTGAAAGAAACACTTACTCGCAAACGGCACAATAGCGTTTCTTCCCATCGGCTACAACCAGGTAAAAGTTGCAATGTCATATGCGGGTCCACGGCATATAGGCGCTGGTTGGTGAAATTCCGGTGTGTTCCATTTTCTTACAGTAATAATATGGGCGCTGCATCCGTTCTGGACAATGGATTCGAGGTGCTTTCACATATATCATGTGCCTCACGGGCAGCTTTGTCGACACTTTCATTGCCAGCAATGTTACAGTGCCCGGGTAGCCACTGAACTACAATGTCATGGCCTCCGCCCACCGCTTGATGGTAGCGCAATAGTATCTCTGCTACCAATTGTTCATGTTGGCTGCGACGCAGAGATGATAAGAGTAATTGCAGGGCAGCCTTTGAATCACAGAATATAGCCCAGTGATTTCGTGGTTGTTGCTAGACTTATAGCACTGTGCTACGGAACGCGGAAAGTTCCTATCCTGTCGATGTTCGGACGTGGCTGATCCTGAACTTCTTGCAGGTTGACATCGACGGAAAGACTGCCGCACCAGTAGAAGCTCGTTAGAGTCACAATTTCACAATTTATTTATTTATTAGTAAAAATACAGAGAATTGCATGTGCGTAGTATACATAAGGAGGTCCCAAAGTCAAAGACTGTATCGGGACCTCCTGCTAAAGACACTTATGATGTTATACAAAGTTTAAGCAACAGTAGTATAGATGAGAACTAAGAGTAATATCGAAACATGTTTATAGCATATGAGTAATAAGAACACTTGTTAACAGGAGGACAATATAAAAAAACGGAATAAAAAAAATGAGGAGAGTTTCAGTAAGTGTTTATTATGAATGATTTTAGTTCTTTTTTAAATTGGTATAAAGTTTTTGCATTTTTGATGGTAGGGGGTAAAGTGTTCCAAAGCGATATTGCGGAAAATTCCGCAGTCTGTTTACCATAGTTAGTTCGCACTTTAGGTAGAAGAAAATTATTATTGAGTGCAAATCTAGTGTGACTATGAGCTATAAGGTCACAAGGTGAGAAGCAGATTGATGGTAGTTCCTTAGTCATATATTTGTAGAATAAAATTCCTAGATTATATTTGGTCAGTTCTGAAATGGTTAGGATGTTGTTTTCATGTAGTAAGGATTTTCCATTAGCAAAGCGTGAACTGCTTGTAATTATTCTTATGGATTGGTTCTGGATTACCTGGAGGGATGCCAAGTGAGTGTTATAAGTGTTACCCCAGCATAGTATGCCGTAGTTAATATGAGAGTGAATGAATGAGTAGTACAGCGAGATTAATGTATTATGTGTAAAGTAGGGACGAGTTTTAATTAGAACGCGAATACCGTATGCTATTTTCTTTTTGATGTGAGAAATGTGATCTTTATATTTCAAGCTGCAGTCAAGAGAAATCCCAAGAAAAGGTGAGCATGGACTGGGAGAGATGGAGTGTGGGCCGAAAGTTAAAGAAGGGGAGAATGCAGAATGTTGTTGATGTGAGGAAAATACAACAAATTTAGTCTTAGTGGCATTAATGGATAATAGGTTGGCATTACACCAACTTAAAACATTTTGTAGATCAGTATTTAGCTTGTTAATAAGAAGTGACATGTGTTTATCAGAGGAAAATATGGTAGTATCATCAGCGTACAGAATGCACTTAGTAGAGGACAAACAGTTAGGTAGGTCATTGATATAAATCAAAAACAGAAGTGGTCCTAAGATAGATCCTTGAGGGACGCCAATGTTAGTGGTTTGTTCTCTGGAGTAGACGTTAGATACAGACACTATTTGAACCCTATTTGATAAGTAACTTTTTAATAATGAGAGCGCAGGACCACGAACACCAATAGCCTCAAGTTTAGTAAAAAGGATAATGTGGTTTAAGCAGTCGAATGCCTTTGTTAGATCAATGAAAACTGAGCCTGCAAATAGACCATCGTCAATTATTTTTTTTAATTGGTCAGTTAGATGTATGAGCGCCAAATCTGTGGAATATCCATTACGAAAGCCAAATTGGCATGAGGAGAGAATGTTAAATTTAGTGAGATATTTGGTTAGACGCATTGCGATTAATTTCTCCAGAACTTTGCTGAAAAAGGGTAAAATACAAATAGGGCGGTAGTTATGTATTAATGTACTGTCACCTTTTTTTAGAACTGGAATTACTTTACCGCGTTTAAGCTCGTTAGGAAACACACCAGTCTTGAATATCGAATTAGTAATATGAGACATGATATCAGAAATTAGGTGGGCAATCATTTTAATGGTAGCAGGTAGAACTTCATCTATTCCAGCACTGGTGGGTTTTAGGTGACATATAACGTTATATATTTCTTCTGGCGTTGTGGGAAAAAGAAAAAAATGTGTGAGGGAGTCGATTAAGTTGAGTGACTTGTGAAGGAGAGGGTGTGTCATTATCAAAAAAGTAGGAGCTGAAGGCGTTAGCTATTTCGTTAGGGGAGTTATACTCTGAGTTATTGTATATAATTTTTGATAGCTGTTCTGGTTTAGAATTTCTGTTTAGAAAGAAGTTGACGATGTTCCATTTCAATTTGCTGTTATTGCCGGCTTGCAAGATTTTTTGTTCAAGATATAATCGTTTTGCCACTTTTAACTGGTTGTTTATAGAGTTACGTAACCTTTTATATCGTGCAATTAATTTGGTATTAAAAGGCTGGTTTTTAGTTTTTTTGTACAGGTTATCGCGTTTACGCAAAGCTGCTAATAACTTTTTAGACATCCATGGATTGTGAGAGAATGCAATGGTTTTTTTACATTTCCTTTTACAAGTGAATTTATGAATAAGTGATATAATTACAGTAAGAAATTTAGAAAATGCTTTTTGAGGATCATTATAAGTTTTTATTTCAGACCAGTCTATATTAGTAATGGCAGTTATGAAGCTCTCTTTGTCCAGAACGTATTTGAAGTGTGGAAGAGGGCAAGGACTCGAGTTATGTTTAAAACGTAGAAGCAATGGGTAGTGATCTGTTATGTCCATATCAAGAACTTTTGCCTCTGGTGAAGTTATTAAGTTAGATAGGACATGATCAATTAGCGTTCCTGTGCCACTAGGAACCTGTCGTGTAGGAACATCAATTAAGCATTCATATCCGTAGCTTTGTAGTAGACTGGTGTAAGAAATAACTGTTGGTGATGTGTCATTGAGTAGGTTAATGTTGATATCACCCATTATAATTACATTTTTATTTTCTAGTGAAAGGGTATGTAAAGTATGATCAAAATTATAAAAAAAGTCGTCGACTGATGATGAAGGCGAACGATAAATGCAACCAAATATGAAATCTCTGTTATCATTAGAGGGAGAACAATTAACTATTTCAATCCAGACAGATTCGCAATTAGTGATAGGTAAATGTAGGTCATGTCGTCTGCGGTAAGTAAGATCAGGAGAGATATATATTGCCGCACCACCATGACTGCTAGTTAATCTGTTACAATATTCTGAATTGTAGTTAGGGAAGCAATATAGATTTTTGTCATCGTCTGACAACCAAGTTTCAGTCAAGGCTATTAATGAGAATGAGCTAGAAGATGAAAAAAGGAAATGATCAATCTCCTCAAAGTGTTTGCAAAGGCTTCGAGCATTGAAATGAATGACTGAATGAAATCCACTTATGAAAGAGTTAACTTGATTAGGTTCCAGAAAAGAGGCCATGATAAGCGGTGAGACAATGAACACTAGTTGCTATGGTATTAGTCTATTCTAGTCAAGTCGGAATGATCACGGATGCGCAGAACTCTGCTGTTAGTAGTCTTTCTAGCCTTGATTTGACAGTTGTCAGTCCACAAAAACATCCACTTCTTTTCTTTCTTCAGTGTTAGGGCTTTGGAAAACAGGGCCTTGTTACATGGGGTCAGATGATCATTTACGAAGATAGGTGCGTTAGAAATACTGGAGAAGCCTAGGTCACTGACACAAAGCTTGGCCTTACGAGCTTTACTGATGAAGTCAGATTTTTTAGTTCGAGAGCAGAAACGAGCAATGATGTTTTTTTTTGTCAGTAGACCGTGTGGGCACGCGATGAACAATGTCGAGATCATGAGGTGATATGGAACATCCAGCCTTCTCCCCTAGCGTTTCCATGATTGCGAGGCAGTCCTCTCCTTGGCTACAGGGAATGCCCTTGATTTCAACGTTGTTGAGGCGTGAATATTGCTCAAGTTCTTCTACCTTGCGAGTTAGTGAAGTGTTTTGAGACTTTAATTCTTTATTCTCGTTTATCAATGAGGTATTTTGGCCACGTAAGTCCTCGACAAGTTGATTCAAGTGTTGAGCACTTGATTGAAGGGATTCAACTTCCTTCTTTAACTCCGCAACATCAATGCCGGAATCTTTCATCTTTAGCAAAAATCTGCCGAACACCTTATCAGAGGTGTCTTTCGCTAAACTGTTAATTTTAGCCTCTAGATCCTCGATTTTTTTTGAGAGTTCAGCATTAGTTGGCATGGTAAAAAATAAAATACAAACTCGAACACTAGCAGGAGGAAAACACAGTTGGTGGCAGCAGTGGCAGTGGTATGGAAAAAGGAAAGAAAAAGAAAATAAAAGTTGCGATGAATACCTGCGTAAGCGATGAATTTTTAAAGATGTGGCTCATGCAATGCCACTGCTGCCAGTGAAGGGTGGGCGTCGGTGCGTGCTTATTTAAAGGGAAGGTGCTCCGGGCAGCGACCTCCAGTGGTAGTCTTGTTGATGATGTCAGCAGGCCACGATGAATCCACGCAGTCGCAGCTTCACCACGTGGCGATGATTCGTCCGGGAGGGCAGAACTTCAATCTGTCACCTCGAAGATTGCCGTTTGAGACAGAGGGGGGTGGGTGAAAAGTGTCCGGTCAGGGTATCTGCGTAAGCGATGAATTTTTAAAGATGTGGCTCATGCAATGCCACTGCTGCCAGTGAAGGGTGGGCGTCGGTGCGTGCTTATTTAAAGGGAAGGTGCTCCGGGCAGCGACCTCCAGTGGTAGTCTTGTTGATGATGTCAGCAGGCCACGATGAATCCACGCAGTCGCAGCTTCACCACGTGGCGATGATTCGTCCGGGAGGGCAGAACTTCAATCTGTCACCTCGAAGATTGCCGTTTGAGACAGAGGGGGGTGGGTGAAAAGTGTCCGGTCAGGGTATCTGCGTAAGCGATGAATTTTTAAAGATGTGGCTCATGCAATGCCACTGCTGCCAGTGAGTCGAAGAGCCATCTGTATAAACGTGAACTCGATTCGAGTATGAATCATGCAGTAGATGTAGAGTGGCTTGATTCAGGGCACAAGTTGGCAAGTCAGACTTCTTTCCAACTCCTGGAATGGAAAGCCGCACTTGTGACTGCCGGAGACGCCATAAAGGACAAGGTGTTCTTGCTGCAGGCGTGAAATCGGACGAAAGAGAGGATTGGTAGGAAGCTACTATGCCCGAAAAACTTGTATCTGGTCTACTTTCCGAGAGAGAAGCAAGGCATTCAGTCTGGAGTCGGGAAAGGTGAAGATATTTCTAAGAGTGTGGATGGCGATATATGTACTGATGGGATCTTCCTTGGCGATACCAATTGTTGCGGCTGTTGAAGCGCATCGCGGAAGACCCAGACATGTTCTAAGCGCTTGAGCTTGCATGCTCTCAAGCACTGTGAGATTTGTCCTCCGGCTGCATGACAGCACTGGAGTGCTGTAATGCAAGAAACCCATGAAGATCACTTTGTACAGTCGAAGCATAGAACGCACCGACGGTCCTCATGCTTTTCCAGCAATGGCTTTGAAAAGGTGACTGATTGAGAGGAGTCTCTTCCTTATGTACGATACATGGGGGCTCCAGGAGAGGTCGCGGTCGGTAATCATCCCTTAAAATCAATGGGTTTTCTTGTACAAGATAGGCCGGCCATTAATAGGCACCGGGTATCCAGTAATCGATTCTCGCGTGAAGGCGACTAATGCTCACTTTTCTGTTGAAATTCAGAGGCTTTGCCTCTGAAGATAAGCACGCGCCATCGTTGCACCCTTTTGTAACCTTGCGCTAACCTGTGGCCGAATTACTCCTGACGCCCAGATGCAGATGTCATCTGCGTAAATTGACAGACTGACCGACTGTGGCAGGAATTCCGCCAGCCAAATCAAGGCGAGGTTGAACAAAACCGGGCTCAAAACGCCACCTTGTAGAACTCCACGGCTGATGAAGTGGTCGGTAGTTTGACCCACCCTCGGTGACTACAAAGAAGCTCGTTTCAGTCAGGTGGCTACGAATCTATCGAAAAGTGCGGCCTCCGATTGCAGCAGCCACGAGCGCTTCAAGACTGGCTTCGTGAGAAACATCATAAGCGCCCCTCACATATAAAATAGCGCTACAGAGAGGCGTTTGGATGATTTGTTGTTGAATCGAAGACACAAGACCAATGACGTTGTCGACCGACGAACGGCCACGTCGAAAACCTATAATCGCGATTGGATAAACATTGTAATGTTCAAGAAACCATTCGATGCATGTGAGGACCATTCTTTCCATCAACTTGCCAACACAGCTGGCGAGAGCAATAGCTTCATATGATGTCAATTCAAGTGGAGTCTTTCCATGCTTTAAGATTCGGACAAGGCGGCTAGGCTTCCACTCAGAAGGAACAACTCCGTCACTCCATGAGACGTTCAGATGACGCAGCAGTATCACTCGTGTTTCATCGTCGTGGTGGCGTATAGCAGCGTACGTGATGTTGTCGGGTCCGGGCGAAGAGGAACGCCTGCAAGTGGCTAAGCAGTCTCCAGTTCTTCCATGGAGAAAGGTTCGTCCATTGTCGGAACTTGCATGAAGGGAACTTCGTACAATTTAATATACTTTCGTAGTTCTCTGTCACCTGAAATTGCCTCACAAATCTCTTCCCCAACATCCACTTCTCGACAGCCTTGGTGGAGAGCCAGTGCCTTAAAGGGGGGGCGTTGCTGAAGAGAAGAGCGAAGGCCTTGGAGAGTTCGCCTTACGCGAGAAAGATTTGCATAGGTCCAACGAGTTACAAAATGATTGCCATCGTTCATTGTCTAATTTGTTCATGCGACAACATATTTTCTTCTGCGTGCGCTTGGCCTCCCTAAGGTTTAGAATCGACTTTGTGCGTCTATATCTCCTCTCAGCTCGCTGACGCACTGCCTTGAAGCCTTCCTAATTCAATGTCAAAGTGCGTGGGAGTAGTTGACTATGAGAAGCAGCGTGTTGCAGCATGCATCGCGCCCGCAATGTCAAGCGCTGTGCTAGGTTCCAGGCCGCCCTTGGATTCGGCGTTCACAAAGGCTTCAAATGCAGGACAATCAATCGCTCGAGAGACCATAGGGGAAGGCATACTGCTTAGACCTTTGATGGCAGCGTAAGTAGGAATATGGTCACTTCCACGTGATTCCAAGTCAGTAAACCAATAGATGCTCGAAGTAAAGCGTCGTGACACCAAAGTAAGATATAGGAGCTGCTGTACGACGACCCTTTCAAGAATGTTGGGCTGCCGTCGTTCAGAAGGCATAGGTCATGATCCGAAGCAAAAGATACAAGAATCCTACCGCTTAAATTGGTTCTTGTACTTCCCCAAATTTGGGGGTGAGCATTAAAATTTCCTGTGATTATTCAAGGACTGCCGGTCGTCATTGAAACATTTACAAGTCTTTTGTAGTTTACACGACTTCATGGGGAAATGTAGCATGCGACGAGTGTTCAGGAGAGCCCCTTCTTTATGCTAAGGCCCACATACTGGTTGTCTTAATGGGGAGGCGCGGCCTGGGCCACGTAGGTGAGCTCCTTGCAAACATAAACGAGGACCTTGCTGCTTTTGTCACACTTGGCGGTAACAAAAGATGCGTATCCTGATAGTCTGAATATGTTTGTCACGTTTGGTTCACAGACGACTAGCACCACAAGATGATTTACATGTACAAATTGACGAAAATCAGAAATACTAGATTTCAGGCCTCTCACATTTCATTGAAGAACTAAGGCATTCTTGACTTTTACTTGAAAGGGTCGCTTCTGTAGAAGTGGGCGAGCCATATTTCTAATGCAGGCTTTCAACCACAGGAGCGAGAGGATCCAGTACTTTTAAAGCGCATCAAGCACTCGAAGTTTGTGCATTTCCCAAAAGTGTAAGAATTGCAGCCGTTAGTGACTTCAGCAGTATAACCACCTGCACATCCTGTCCCAGCAACTTGTCGGAAGCAGGAGGTACGTTCGATGAAGGCGATGTAGGCCGCTCAAGCTCAGCAGGTGAGCGTGCATTTGGCAGTGCAGGCCAGGAAACGCCATATGCGCTTTTCTGGGCTTCTTTTTCATTCATAATGTTGCTTCTGGTCTCGCGCAATGACTGCTGTTCCACCATTCAAGGTAATGACGTTGTTGGACTAGGTTGGCGCTGTGGGGGGCCTTTCGCTCGCGTTCTTTGGCGAACGTCGGCGGTGGCGGCGGGAGCATTGTTTTTTCATAGAAACGGCTGCTTCCCGGTGCGTAGAGCCTTCCCTTACCATCTCAAGTATACTGGACTCCTTCTTGATTCGGGGGGAATTTTCCGACGTGGCTTCATGCGGTCCTTTGCAGTTTATGCACTTAAATACAGTTTCTTGGCAGGATTTTACGGTGTGGGACTCAGCGCAGAGCGCACATACTGCCGCGTTATTACAAACGCCTCTGGCGTGACTCAACTGAAGGCATTTGAGGCACTGCAGATGTTTCGCAATGAATGGTTTTACGGGGTGGCGAAAATGGCCCACCTTGACATTATATGGTATGGTGTTACCCTTGAAGGCTATGTTCACACAGCGTGAATTGTCAATCCGAGATACCTGCATGATGGCAGCATCAGGAGTGACTGCCTTAACTCGGATAGGCAAGTCTTCATTTGGTACTGCAACATCTACGTCGTAGATGACGCCTGTTGCTATATTCTTGTTGAATGGAACGTGGCAGTGCACTACGATCCCATTGAGATCGGTTACTGCACGCAAGATGTCAATAGCGGTTGAATGCAGGACGTCTACGGCGAGTATATTCTTGCGATTGTTAATTCTTATATAGGTTATCGCATTTCGTACTAATCTTTCAAGGAAAGTCGAGACAGCTTGCCTATTCAGGTGGCGCAAATTGTCCGAGGGAACCACCGGCATGAAGAGTATGGCGGTGGCTCGAGGACGGCTCGTATCCTGTACTGTCGAAGCACTCGAAGGAGAAAGTGTCCCGAAGGTCCTCCGCTTCACCTTGCGGCTTCGCATGGTTTCGAAGCCGTCTTCTGAGCCTTCTCCGATAGCCGAGTAGAGTTCCGTGCTGTCACTGGCGGCATCGTTCAGTTCACTGTCACGCTTCCGCGATGGCACCGCTGAACGCGAGGCCAGGCCTGGTGCAAGTCGGGCAGTGTCCACTTCCATCACTGCCGGCGGGGGACCGATGTCCCGCAGATAAACGCCGGGAAAACCGAAAATCAGCAGGATACGGGAAAGAACCAGTCAACTGGAAACACACTTTATCGTCGTCCATTTATCGGCCTACTTAAGAAGCTCCTTAAACCGATCGCATGCCACAGGAATGGAAAGGTGCTCCGTTGCATCTTTCAACCGCACCAAATACGAATGCCGCCAACGAACCTGCACGAAACCAACTGATATTTGTACGCGCATTTCTCTATCGACGTCGATGTAAGAGTTTGCAGAAAAATTCTAGCTTTCACCCCTTTCAATCTTCAGGTATGCCGCTAAGGGGTGCACCTGAAAAGCGAACCTTCCATTTCAATCGTGTTCAGTGGCTCCTCTCGGAACACGGCTTACATCACGTGCCTTCGAAGATCTTGCCTTCAAAGGATATTTTCGCTCTCCTCTGAACTCACCTTTCCGTTTCTTTGATCTTTCTTGGGGTTTTTAATCCCCTTTTCATACAACGCCTCATCTTTTTCGACGGGCCCCTAACGAATGCGACAGGGGAAGTCAACTGGATTTTTTCTTTCTTGTTAACTTCAGTCTTTTTTTTTTCAGGAAAATACTGGACGGATTTACTACGCTTTCATCACTGATCTGTAATTGGATTTGTGCATGAACTTGGAGGAAAAGACTGCTGCCAGCTGTTTTTGAAGAAAATAGAAAGACAATCTCCGGTCATATCTTGCACACCGTCTTTGACATTGGTTAGAGAGCACCACTCTTTTTTTTTATTTTTACAGGTATCGAGGTTTATCATTGGCCACGGAGTTTTGCTGCTGATGCCGAAGTTGTGGATTCGAATCCCGGCTGCAGTAACAACTTTCCGATTGGGGCAGAATATAAAAACGCTCCTGTGCTTAGATTTAGGTAGAGATTACCTAACACTGGATAGTCAAAACTAATTCAGAAGACAATAGAAAACTGGGCAAGTTGTTATTGGTTCATGGCTAATAACAAACAGCGCACTGAAAACTAAGACGAAAAAAGGCGTACGCACAACAAAACACTTGTGTTGTGTGTGTCGTCCTTCTTTGTTTTCAGTGCGCTGTTGACAATTAGCCATGAACTAATTGAGAGTCTCGACACTACATCGTCTCTCATAAACCTAGTGTCGCTCCGGGACATTATGCCTCGTCGATAATTGAACAGTGCTTTAAACTTAGCGAGAAAACGTGCAACTCTCATCGTGTGCAAAATATGAAAAGAGCGCCCTATAGCAATTTACAACATACCTGTTGAAGCGGTCTGCGCTGGACGCATGAAAGAAGACGAAGGAAGGTGCTAGGGGAGAAGTGAAAAGGAAGAAGTTGGAATAAAATGGCGGACGACACCCGTCCCACTTAGATGATGTCATTTCTGTTGCCGTTCTAGTTAGGAACGCTACATTTTGGCGCGGCCGACAGTTTTCGAAGACCAGCGATGCGGGTGACGTTTTTCGTCGACCAGGCGTCATCAGAGTCTGTTGTGTTCACCCGATACCAAGTGCACGGTGAGCCAGCGACGGACCTTCCTCTTGAAGTTAGTTCTACCGCGCTGATCAACGTGGTACTGCAACAAGCTGCAATCAGCCGCCAAGCCCTCGTGCAAACAGGCTCGGTGACAGTGAATCTACAACTGCAGACACTGAGCGAACTCGTTCTGGAACCCATACGACGTGGCATCCTCAAAGAGGAAACGCCTGCCGGGAAGGTGAGCCTAGACTTGAGTGTTATGGAACTGCAAAGGAACATTATACAACAGCTCGAAATAATGAGAACTTTCGTCCAAGCGCTTAGTCGAGAGCAGTCAGCACGAAGTATTGTTGAACCAGATGTTTTTGAAGGAAAATCGCAAAATGCACACTACTGGCTGTGTTTTTTCGAGTACGCCTGTGACAAGAATCTGTGGCACTCCGACGACACAAAGATTTTGCATATGCGCCGCTATTTGGGCGGTATAGCCAGAAAATGGTATGACGTGCAACTCATGGATTATGGAACAACATGTTGGGAACTGTGGAAAAGCAACTTTTTAGGGGCTTTCGAAGGCAACGCAGTAGAAAGATGGGATGCGGCACTGCGGTTCAGTTATACAGGTGGCTCTCTGCTTGAGTACTGTCTTGAGAAGCGTCGCCTGTTGTATTCTGCAGAACCGAAGCTGTCGTCTTCTGCTGTTGTAGCTTTGATAACGCAAGGGTTGTGTATCGAGATCCGTTGTCATGTCCAGCTCAAAGGTCCAAGAACGTTTGATGACCTTCTGAACTTTCTACAGACCTCAGTACCAAGAATTACATCGAGAAGACAGCCAGATGGTAGAACAGAGCAACTTGATTCCAATCTAGAGTCGTTGCCGTCAACTGAATGTGAACACAGCTTCATAAACAAATCTCTGGGAAGCGTAAATCATGACTGTGAGGATGGTGAAGAACCAATTACCGCAGTTCACGGCAACCTACTTCCACATAATCTGTCTACCGTGCATCACAAGCCCCAGAAAAAGAGCTTCAGTGAGACAGTATATTTGGTGTCGTCAAGCTTATTGTACGCCCCCATTAAGGTAGATGGCATTGAAGTGAAGGCTCTCGTTGACAGTGGAGCTTCGGTATCTATTATCAACAAGACTCGAGTGGATGCCAGTCGTCTGCACGCTGGTAGAACATTGCGTGTCCAAGCCTACGATGGGTCAGTGACCATGCATAGCGAATGGGTAACCCTGGCTATTGAATTTCAAGGAAATGCTATTACCAGTGACGTATTGGCCATTCCCAATGTCACCTACGATTTTCTTTTGTCCCGTCCAGACATGAAAAAACTTAAGATGAACCTCTATTGGGATGACAAGGTAATGGCCGAAGACACGATAAGAACAGAAGACCCTGGTGAAGAACCTAGTGTATCAAGGCTAATTTTTCACCACGAAGACATCAAGACTAAGTACCCAGAGCTTATATGCATAGGAAGCTACCCTCCAGCAATGAAATCCCATGTCGTTCCTTTCGAGCTCGCAGATAAAACAGTGGTTCGTAGAACCCCCTATAATATGTCCAGAGATAAAAAGGTGTGGCTGAAAAAGGAGTTGCAAGAAATGTTAGACGCAGGTATCATCCGGCCTTCTGTATCCCCATTTGCTTCTCCTATCACTATTGCACCTAAAGAAGACGGGACATTCCGCCTCTGCACAGACTACCGGGCTCTCAATCGTCAAACTGAATTGATACCTTATCCAATGCCGAGAATCGACGACATCATTGACGAAACCGGTGGTTGCCATTGGTTTTCACGAATAGATCTCTGCAAGGGCTTTTGGCAGATTCCACTAAGTGAAGAAACGAAGAAGTACACCGCGTTCATAACCCCATTTGACTTGTTTGAGTACAACCGCCTACCATTTGGTTGGAAAAACTCCCCTGCGTGGTTTCAGAAGATTATGACGGACATTCTGAAACCTTACCTGGGCACATTTTGCAATGTGTACATCGACGACATCATCATCTACTCAAAGACAAAGGACGAACACCGTAGTCATCTTTCAAAAGTTCTTCATGCCCTCAGTCTTGCCCAACTCAAAGTCAACTTCAAGAAAAGTGCGTTCTTTCAAGATACCGTAGTATTTCTTGGCAGGGTGTTTGATGGACAGACTAAAAGCACCAAGCAAGAATCGGTAGAGAGAATCTCCAAGCTGGTAAAGCCTTATGATGTGCACTCCCTGCGCGTTTTTCTTGGCCTTGCAGGACACTTCCGGGCGTTTATCAAAGACTACGCACTGAGAACAAGGTGCCTCACACGTTTAACTCAGAAAGACGTGCCTTTTCATTGGGACGAGAAGTGCGAAGCTGTCTATCGTGAGCTTGTAAAACTAATATCGTCGGACCCCATCTTGCGAATACCGGATTTTTCCTTGCCTTTCGTGCTGAACACGGACGCATCACATTATGCTACCGGTGCAGTTCTATACCAGAAGCCATCCAAACAAGCTGATCAAACCAAACACTACGTCGTGGGGTACTACAGCTATACCCTGAAACCCGCCGAAATCAATTACTGTACCACAGAAAAGGAAGCTCTGGCCGTCTTAAAAGCTGTGCAGTACTTTCGTACTTACCTGGAAGGTGCCAAATTCATACTTTTCACGGACCATCAAGCATTGACTCAACTTCTGAGCATGGCCCAGCCAAGAGGCCGCATTGCTAGATGGGTGAACTATCTGCAACAATTTGATTTCGTAATTTCGCACCGTCCTGGCCCACTCCTCACTGACGCTGACGCACTATCAAGATTACTTGTACAGGAATCAAGCAATAATCCAGATACAATCAATCATATTAAGCTATGGGAAGGTACAGAAGAGCTCCAGTTTATCAATGGAAGGTATCACGTACCACCAACTATGATTCCAAGGATTCTTCATCTATACCACGACACCCCTGAATCGGGTGGACATGATGGCTTCTGGCGCACTTATAAGAAATTGCTCATGAGATTCACATGGCCGGGCATGAAAAACGACATCAGCCATTACATCCGCACATGCCACCTCTGCCAGGTGAACAAAGTTAAATTCAAGCAATCGACAGACGTTATGACAAACCCTGAATATTCAAGCATCCCGTTCGAAGTAATTCATTTGGACTTCGCGGAGCTCAAAAAGAAGGGGGAAGGAGTCAAGCGAACGCAAGCTTTCTTGCTCTCCATAGATGAGTGCACACGGACGATTGCGGCTAAAGCTGGCAAAGAAGACGCAAACAGCGTAATAGACCTCCTCAAAGCTGAGTGTTTTAAACACACAAAGACGCTCGTCTGCGACAACGGGCCGGCTTTTCGGAGTGCCAAATTATCAAAGTGGGCCCAGGAGCACGGCATCATGATAAAGTATTCTTCTCCATACCACCCGGCAGCAAACGGCCTAGCGGAACGTGCCATACGAGACATCAAACAGTATCTGAAGATGTATCCAGACTTTGCCGGTGGCTGGAAGTGCTGTCTCGAGGCCGCTGTGAAGCATCACAACAGATCATACACCACGAGTTTAGGCTGCAGCCCTCATTTTGTAACTTCAGGTACAGCGCCCATACTTCCTGCAGATCGTGAGCTAGGTCTCCTAGAGAACCTCGAACTTGCGGAAGTAAGGAAAACTGTCAAAGAACAGGAGATCTACAAGCGCCGCATGAAGCGAAACTTTGATAAAAGGCACAGTAGCCAGATACCGGACATACAGCCTGGAGACTATGTCCTTGTAAGGAAAGGAGCTGTGCCCTCAAATTCAAAATATTGCGGACCATTTCAAGTTATTAAGACTGCATGCCAGCATGGAACATTGAAGAATGTCTGGTACGCCGGAGCCTCGGGCCAAACGGAGTGCGCCGCTATTGGAAACGTATTCAAGTATTACCCCAGGAGGTGTAATTAAAAGAAATCCGGAAGAGTGAAGCGGTCTGCGCTGGACGCATGAAAGAAGACGAAGGAAGGTGCTAGGGGAGAAGTGAAAAGGAAGAAGTTGGAATAAAATGGCGGACGACACCCGTCCCACTTAGATGATGTCATTTCTGTTGCCGTTCTAGTTAGGAACGCTACACCTGTATGCTGTTGTCCGAAGCATGCCTTCGCGTGACGTTTTTCTGGTAGGTTCGCATTCAAAGTGTGTCCAAATGGTCGGTGTGTTTTGACTAAGAACGCAGTGCAATACTCAATGTACGGTTAATGCTCGCTTAACTTCTAGTGTATACTTTCTTTCCTCAAAAATACGAGAGCGCACAGTTAATCTCATATTTCTTAGAAAAGACGAAAATATGCGCTAAGCCTGACATCTTAATGCAGTCGGCATGAAGGACTTCTGCTGTATACGTTCTATAAAGAAGAGCATGGAGCACTGAATATACTCGGAGCACTGGCATCTGCCGGTGATATACAATGCCGAGCGAAATGAGTTATTTGACGGAACTCAGACGAATATTTTCACAAGAGTGCATGCGACACGTAGTGTTTTCTCAAGGAACCACGTCTTGCGGAACGAGGTGCGGAGCGTTTTCTCGCGTTTTTGACGCAACTGTGGACTATAGCGGACCAGCGGTGGCGCGATTTGCGCTCGAGAGCGGCGCTCAAGTGGAGCGATTGCCGGCAGTGACGCTGGCACCACCCGTGACGTTGACGCTGGCACCGCCTGTAGAAACAACATAACCCCCCCCCCCCTTCTACCCACCGAAAACCTGTAACACATAAATGCTTGCAAAAAATGCTTGAGAACAACATGCATAATGCCGACGAAATGTTTTACCTGACTTTAGCTTTTACATGTTGACCTTGTGGGCACCACAATATTTTGGCCAACATTGTATATTACAGAAATAATTTTATTACTGACAATTTAAAAAAAGTAAGTTACCTGATCACTAAGGACTGTTGTACCAATTTATATCATCAAATGTCTGTTTACTGGAATCACGTTAACGAAAATAAGTCACTATATACGCATTGCAAAACGTCTATATATGAAATGATCAACAGTGGTCAAATAAGGAATGTCTCTGAAGGCTCCGGGGAGTGGAGAGATCCCTCGTTGGCCACAGTTACTCACTTCAAGTCTCCATATTCGTGCGTACCTCTGGCTTGCTTAGTCTAAATATGAAGTGTCCTAGCGTCCATCTGAGGACAATTTATGCCAAAGAGCAGCCAGTTGTTCTTCTATACTGACAAAGCGTGATTTTACCACCCTGTTTATAGTTCTACATGCTTGCTGCGCGCCAGAGAAAACTTCTGCTAGCCATCTCGCCCTGCTAAGTATGCCGACAAGTCTTACAAAAGATTTGTCGAGTTTCATATCAATCAGCGTGTTTTGCTTCGGCGTATCTTTCGAAATATAAAAAGAATAATTTTACACGCCTTCTAACAAATTACAGCGCTCACTGCTACGCACGCGTGTTTGACGTAGATAGATAGATAGAGAGATGCAAATGAGAGAAAGACTTATCGTACCAGGCATACGAACAAAAGCCCAACTCTCGTCTCCAGCACTCAAGCAGCTTTCACTGCTCTTGCTGTACGAGACGTACAACGATCATCATCATCTGTATACTGACGCTTCAACCACGGTGAATGGGTCTGCAGGATCGGTGATCTTTCCTGCAAAACCTTCCACCATAAAGATTCGACTCTCTCACCAGACTACATCGACTGCCGCGGAGCTTGCTGCTATTCGTTGTGCACTTCGTGTAATTTCTGAAGAAATACCCAAGAAATGGAGCGTGTTCACTGACTCCAAGGCTGCACTTCATTGTTTGGTTTCTGCCTTACGCCGAGGACCCCACGAACAACTAGTTCTAGAAATCAGACTGCTGCTTCACCACCTCGTCGAGCAAGGACACGACATCACGTTGCAGTGGATTGACGTAGAGGCTATTCAGTTTGACGTGCAGGCTGGCGTAACCAGTTCAGCTTGAGTCCCGGTGTACAAAGAAAAGTGCTCCTTAGATCTGCGGACGTCGAATTAATTTTCGCCGCGGCATGTTATCGCTGCTATAGGGATGGCACCTATCTGCGTGGCCTCTCGCTTCGGCGGTTTTGCCTGGGCTTCGTTGTAAGACAGAGGTTTGAAAGCCAATATCAAGCTGTAAAATGTACTTTACGAGATTTGATCTCAACAAGGAATATTTCCGACCTTCTATGGAACATGACGCGCACGAGCGTTCAATTTCTCGTTCGTTTCCTCCGTCACCAGCCAATTTTTCAGGCGCAGCTACTTACGTAATCAGTTCAAGCAGACGGCGAATATCCGTGCGAACGGTCACGGTGTAGCTATTTAACTTCCTCAGGCGTACTGAGATACCGTTTTGGGGGGTACTCACTGTGCTATAAGCATTGTTTTGATGTCCTGGTGCGCTGTGCGATTTAAAGCTTCTTGGTTTAAGTCGCTGGTATATGTCTTTTTTCTACTGGCCTGTCTTCGCTTTTTCACCAATTCGAATGAACACAATGCGACTCCGTTCTTCTTGAGGGTGTGGTATGCGAGTAATAAAACTACGTTCGTCGCATTGAACGTCGCGGAAACGGCCGAATAGGCCCGCCAAGACACCTTATGACTGCGATGACTTTAACCAATATATGAGTAAGAAGTACTTCATTCCATTTTACAGCGAGGGCTACGCACTTCAATCCTGCTTACGTAACCTATACGTGGACTGATGAGCATGGTGTTGTTGTGCTGGTAAGTAAAACCCTATGAGCACGTTTTGTACAAGAGGCTATTCCCAACGATATTTTTGAACACGTCAGCTTGCATTTTAAAGCGCGTCAAGCACAGTAAGAATGCCTCCGAAGTGAGAACCAAATGACTAATCTCGGAAACGCTCAAAATCGGAAGGGGATGCCTCCTCACCTACTCCTTGTGTTACATGCGCCACATGTGCACAACGAAAACAAGGTGAAAGCGGGAGCCAACGTTTCGACAAGAGGACGTGTTTGTTTGTTTTTTTTTCAAGAAAAAAAAACTTGCCTTCTCATCGTCTTGAATTTCTATATCCCGCCCTCCCCCTGTTTTCCCAAACGTTACATGCGTTACACTCTTGACAGCCAAACAACCCATACTTGACAGGGCTCAAGACAACACCGATGCTCCGTCTGGTCCATATGGGGAAAGTGGCATTGGACCATAGTCGGATACGACTTAAGAGGACGCTTTAGCTCGGGTGCTGCTATCTAAATATATGTAAAAGGAGAATTCGTTTTTTTTTTCAGCAACCACTGCACCAAATTTGACAAGGTTTGTTGCATTTGAAAGAAAATTTTTAAATCTAGTGACTGTTAGTGTCTGATTTTTTTAGGTCGTCTTTTTAATAAAAATTCGCAAAAATTGCAAATTTTCAAAAAACGAAACCATCAGGTTTACAACTCTGTAACCCAGCAATGAAAACTGATATCACGATTATGTGAATTGCATCTAACAGTACATCTAAAGCGGACAAAATTGACATGTTATTAAGGAATCTAAAAAAAAAATTGTGGTATGGAAATACAGCTTTTGCAAAACCTTTATGTACAACGTAATGAATTCACGTAAGATATAAATTGACATATCGAATTTGTCCGCTTTGAATGATCTAATGGATGCCGTTTACAGAACCGCAATATCTGTCCTTGGTGCAAAGCTATTATATGTAAACTTCGTGCTTACTTTTTTCGAACTTTCGAATTTTTGAAAATTCTTTCAACAAAATTCAGGCCCTAAATAAAAATTCCGCTTCCAATAGTAACTAAAATTTTCTTTTCTCTCTCAAATGCAATAAATTTCATTAAAATCAGTTCAGGGGTTATATCAGAAAAGCGTTTCTGCATTTTACACGTATTTGAATAGGCTGCGTCGGAGATGGGCCCGAGCTAAAGCTTCCTCGCAAGTCTACAGTGAAGCCCCGCCCACGCCCTCATAACCGCCAGACACTGTTCCTCCGCAAGGCTGCAAATAGTTCGTATCGGACTTCAAACTTTCCCTGTCACCTCAATAAGGCGGACAACCACAAAAATAGAATTATAAGCGCGTAATTTTATACGTTTTCACTCGTCTATTAAAGTGGCATGGCGAGAGCCTAAATCTTTATTGAACTGAAATAAAATGCTTGCTTCACTGCAACTACTTACTGTCAAGTTTCACTTCAGTCAGCATTGAAGTTTCATGTGTAAAACGCGCTCAGCAGTGAAATGAATTATACCGCCGACTTTTGAAGAGTGAAATGCTCAGACTCCATACACTTTGTTCACGTCTGTTGCACGCCTCATCGCTTTCCGCCGGTAAAAAGACTCTTCAAGAACAGCAGACGCTCCGGAGGTATCAAGTACGACGCCATTTTGAAAGCGTCTCATGACAACTGTTTATTTCTGCGATTGGCTAGTTGAGTAACGCAACGCCGCGCGGTCCGTGTGTCTTGGTTGCCAACTGCTGCTTTTTTTTTTTTGTATCCGACCATAGCAAGTTTTGACTACGTTTATGAAAAAAGAGTCTGTCCCTTGTTTTTTTTTTTTTGTCGTCATACATCAATCAGTTATACACTCGCCACATTCAAGAATACAGAATCTGTCAGTCAGACGCCCCAATGCACTACACAAACTTCGAAAGCATGCGTCAAATTGTCACTTAAAGTTAGTGCCTCCGTGAAATACAAGCTCTATACGTCATGGTAAAACACGAGTTTTCACCTCAATTGTTTTCTAGAGCGCGAAAAAGACCGATATCACAGTGAAGGCCAATACAGAGCTTATTGAGGCTGCATTTTCATGTTGGCATAGAGTTTTATGCAATTACGCGAGGGGACTGAGGCGCTAGTGTCTGCGGGAGCTGCAAGCAGAGTGGTTCAGCAAGCATGGGAATGATGGTGTTAGCACAAAGATTTGCCTAAACTTTGTCCTCCTGGCTTTAAACGGCGTCGTGACTTTGCAAACTGATCATTTTCAACAATATAAACCCGCCGCTGTGGCTTAGGGGCCATGATGTTACGCTGCTAAGCACGAGGTCGCGGGATCAAATCCCGGCCGCGGCGGCCGCATTTCGATGGAGGCGAAATGCAAAAACGCCCGTGGTCCCGTGCATTGGGGACACGTTAAAGATCCCCTGATGGTGAAAATTAATCCGCAGTCCCTCACTACGGGGTGCCCCATGATCAAATCGTGGTTTTGGCACGTAGAGACAGTGGGATATAAGGAAGGCAAGGATATTAACCAGTCAAGAGTCTGGTTGGTTATCCTACACTAGGGGAAGGGAGAAGGGGAAGAGAGATAAGGGAGAGAGAGGGTATACAGACGTGCACATACAGTCATTGAGTCAAAGCCGCTCGTGCAAACCGGACGTCCTCAGAAAGCACAAAAGTGCCTTCACTGCCTTCTGAGCCAATGATCGGTGGTGATGGTGCTCTATAGTTTTCACTCAGAGGGCGATCATCTCGTTTCCTGAATGTGTTGGACAAAGATTGTCTTTGTGCTTGGAATTCAGGACAGTGGCACAATAAGTGGTTAATGTTCTCCTCGCATTCGCAAACACCACATGCAGGGCTATCAGCCATTCCAATTAGTGCTGAGTACCCACAGAATTCACTTCAGGTAGAAAAGCCGTCATTGGTCGCAATGAGTGGGACCCCAAAATCGGAAGACAGTAAGGAAAGATAAAAAAACGGAAGATAGTAAATAGTATAACGTTAATTATTAGTAATTTGGCTGAGTAATTAATTAACAAGGTAGAACACTATGGAAAAGCAAATATAATAGTTTTCAAGTACCTCAGATGCACATTAACGCTTACGCATTTTCCTTCTTCCCAAGAACCATTAAAGAATGGAATGAATTACTGGTGTTAACGCGAGAAAGCTTCAGTGCGGAAGAATTTGAGAAAAACTTAAAGCAACATTGAAAGATGCACGCACGTATACGTGCTCACCACTTTATTTTGTTTGAGGAGTGAGGGGGGGGGGGTGTGAGGGGTGTCTGACCTCGTTTATTAACACTGCATTTATAGTCATATTGATGGGAGTATCTGCAGAATATTTCGCTGATGTATCTTCTTTGTTCGCTTATGTTTACCTATTCAAACACTATTCGTATACTGCCTTATTCATGTGCTGTACTAATTTCCCAAATACTGCCATTGACTTGTGTTTATCTTTGTGCTATATATATTATTGTAATACCACGTATTGTACTAATTGTTGAAGTGCTGCTTTTAACCCACCCTGTAACGGCCGACAGGACAACAGTATGAATAAATAAAGAAAACCCTGCCACCGACGAAATGAAACTGTTCGCTCATTTTCGCAAGCGAAAGAGAAATGCGAGTACAAGCA